>NC_068441.1:46701945-46907093 GCF_023373465.1 Oncorhynchus keta | reverse complement strand
TAGATCAAGCTAGTCTGTCATAATATAATAGAGACAGTAGATCAAGCTGGTCTGTCATAATATAATAGAGACAGTAGATCTAGCTGGTCTGTCATAATGTAATAGAGACAGTAAAAGCAATGGTAATCTACAATAAGTAATATTACAGGGATATAGAGGGTTGGGGTCATGTAGGAATGATATTACAGGGATATACAGTACCAGTCAAAACGTTTGGACACACCTACTCACTCATTCAAGGGTTTTTCTTTATTTGTACTATTTTCTACATTGTAGGATAATAGTGAAGACGTCAAAACTCTGAAATAACACATATGGAATCATGTAGTACATTTTTTTTAATTTATTTTTTACATTTGACATTCTTCAAAGTAGCCACCTGTCACGTGTGCTCCCTCCGGCCTCTAGGTCACCAGGGTGCTCGATATAGCGCACACCTGTCACCACCGTTACACACACCTGCGTGTCGTCAAATTCACCTGGACTCCATCACATCCCTGATTACCTTTTGCAACAGTCTTGAAGGAGTTCCCACATATGGTGAGCACTTGTTGGCTGCTTTTCCTTACATGTCGAACCCCAATAAGACTAGCTGTTGCCACTGGCATCAGCTAATGAGGGTCCTAATAAAATCAAATAAAACCAGGTGTAAAGCGATAGCCAGCTCCTCATAGCTGGTTGATGCGTGGATTGAAATAAGAGTTCCTATAAGCCCATGTTGCACAACACTTGTATAGGCTAATTGCATGAGAAAACAGAGTTTTGATGGCCTCACTTTACAACCGGAGTAGCCTACCTGGCTGGCATTTAAATGAACCACGCCCTCCATTTGCTATTTAAGTACATATGGATTATGTGTATTTTTCCCCCTCCCCTGCACCTGTTCTGACAGGTGCTTGATGGCTCATTCTAAACCAAAACTAATTTAACACATCTATTACGTAATATACATAACAAGATTAAACTGAGAATATAGTCTGATGGGGGACAATATTAGCACTTGTAAATGATGCCTAGTGTCTGCAGTCTAAGGCAAGAAACAGCACATGCATTTTTTTTAACAACTTTTTCAAATCATATCTCTCTCACTAATGACATATTGATTTTACTTCTCACCAATTTTCCTTCAGGAAAATTACCCTTTTCTAGTTGTAGTTCTTGCTAGCTAAGAATGGCTGTACACTTTTGACATTTCTACATTTGTATTTTCACTGAGTTCCTCCTGTCATCTCATCTCTCCATATGTCCATTTGTATCCTACTATTCTCATGTGCATCCCAATAATTTCTATAATTGTCTGAAGTGTACACTCATTCTCTACTACCCACATATCTTTAAGCATTGTATTGGTGGAGACAAGGGCTAGATGGAGTGTTCTTATACCAGTAATTTTATGCTGGTGAGTCGCTGATACACTTCTACGCAAACGACACCATTCTGTATACTTCTGGCCCTTCTTTGGACACTGTGTTAACAACCCTCCAGACGAGCTTCAATACCATACAACTCTCCTTCCGTGGCCTCCAACTGCTCTTAAATACAAGTAAAACTAAATACATGCTCTTCAACCGATCGCTGCCTGCACCTGCCCATCCGTCCAGCATCACTACTCTGGACGGTTCTGACTTAGAATATGTGGACAACTACAAATACCTAAGTGTCTGGTTAAACTGTAAACTCTCCTTCCAGACTCACATCAAACATCTCCAATCCAAAGTTAAATCTAGAATTGGCTTCCTATTTTGCAACAAAGCATCCTTCACTCATGCTGCCAAACATACCCTCGTAAAACTGACCATCCTACCGATCCTCGACTTCGGCGATGTCATTTACAAAATAGCCTCCAACACCCTACTCAATAAATTGGATGCAGTCTATCACAGTGCCCTCCGTTTTGTCACCAAAGCCCCATATACTACCCACCACTGCGACCTGTACGCTCTCGTTGCCTGGTCCTCGCTTCATACTCGTCGCCAAACCCACTGGCTCCAGGTCATCTACAGGACCCTGCTATGTAAAGTCCCCCCTTATCTCAACTCGCTGGTTACCATAGCAGCACCCACCTGTAGCACGCGCTCCAGCAGGTATATCTCTCTGGTCACCCTCAAAAACAATTCTTCCTTTGGCCGCCTCTCCTTCCAGTTCTCTGCTGCCAATGACTGGAACGAACTACAAAAATCTCTGAAACTGGAAACTCATCTCCCTCACTACCTTTAAACACCAGCTGTCAGAGCAGCTCACAGATTACTGCACCTGTACATAGCCCATCTATAATTTAGCCCAAACAACTACCTCTTCCCCTACTGTATTTATTTATTTTGCTCCTTTGCACCCCATTATTTTAATTTCTACTTTGCACATTCTTCCACTACAAATCAACCATTCCAATGTTTTACTTGCTATATTGTATTTACTTCGCCACCATGGCCTTTTTTTTGCCTTTTCCTCCCTTATCTCACCTCATTTGCTCACATCATATTTAGACTTGTTTATACTGTATTATTGACTGTATGTTTGTTTTACTCCATGTGTAACTCTGTGTCGTTGTATGTGTCGAACTGCTTTGCTTTATCTTGGCCAGGTCCCAATTGTAAATGAGAACTTGTTCTCAACTTGCCTACCTGGTTAAATAAAGGTGAAATAAAATTCAAATGAATAAAAAAGGATTATTGAACCAGTTCTTAAAAAATAAAGACTTGTTTCTATACAAAATAGCCTTATTGTCCCATACTATGACCAATAAGCATACTATATACTCAATTCACATCACAAATAGTACAGTTAGTGCGGTTAGAATGGGTATTCGACACAGCCAATCATCATTCATTCCGTTAAACCTAGTTAGCAACTTCCTTCAAACTGCATGCAGAGACATAACATTGGTATCCATGTGTTCATCTGACTCTGGGGAAGTAGATAAAGGGCTTCATTGTGAAAATCCCCCAAGTATCACTTTAAGTTTCAGTTTTTGCTTAAAAGGACGACTACACTTCCTGATTTAGTCTCGTTTTAGATTTGGTTCATTAAGAAGTACTAGTGGCCATGACTGAATTTAAAAGTGAGTTGGTTTCAGGGTGTGGTTTGATGTGTGTGTGTGTGTGTGTGTGTGTGTGTGTGTGTGTGTGTGTGTGTGTGTGTGTGTGTGTGTGTGTGTGTGTGTGTGTGTGTGTGTGTGTGTGTGTGTGTCTCAGGAGGGAAGAGTTGGTAGAAAATAATTAGCCAGTGGTAGAGTTGGTTTGCCAAGCTCAGGGGCAAGTTAGGGACCATCAATAAATTACACAATGGAAATTGGACAGTATTTTCATGTTGCACACCTTTTAGTTGTCTCATTAAATGCTTTCAATATTTGTATATACATTTCTACAATTTATAGTTGGTTTAAGGATTTTAAGTCTATGTTTTTCAATTTGGGGTTATTGACATAAAAAAAATATTGTAGCATGTACATTGTGTAATTTACTGATGTTCCCTAACTTCAGTGGCTTGCGGAAGGAAGTATTCACTCCCTTGTCATTTTTCCTATTTTGTTGCCTTACAACCTGGGATTAAAATTGATTTTTGGGGGATTTGTAACATTTGATTTACACAACATGCCTACCACTTTGAAGATGTGGAGGTCCTGGATTGGCGTGGTTACACGTGGTCTGCAGTTGTAGGGCCAGTTGGACATACTTCCAAATTCTCTAAAACGACATTGGCGGTGGCTTATGGCAGAGAAATGAACATTACATTTTCTGGCAACAACTCTGGTGGACAGTCCTGCAGTCAGCATGCCAATTGCACGCTCCCTCAAAACTTGAGACATCTGTGACATTGTGTTGTGTGACAAAACTGCACATTTTAGAGTGGCTTTTTTTTGTCCCCAGCACAAGGTGTACCTGTGTCATGATCATGTTATTTAATCAGCTTATTGATATGCCACACCTATCAGGTGGATGGATTATCTTGGCGAAGGAGAATTGCTCACAAACAGGGATGTGTAAACCAATTTGACATCCCTGTATATTGTGGGATCTTTTATTTCAACTCATGAAATCAACCCTTTACACGTTGTTTTTATATTTTTGTTCAGTATAGATTCTGCTTCTATGACATGTCCTACTAGTAACTTAGGAACGATACACTCTGTCTGTTTGTCATCATTGCAGGTGTGTGAACTGGCTATGGTGCTGAAGGGAGTGTTGGTATCATCAGGTGAGTACAGTAGTGCTGCTTAACCCACCTGTTTGTCTGTGTGTCAGCCACACAGGGACTTATGTTTTTAACTGTCGCCTACTGAATCATCCACTTGGTAGGGCGTATCTATTAATCCTCTTCAGGAAAGACATGACAGAACTGGCTAGTAGTGTCAGACAGTACGATGACAGAACTGGCTAGTAGTGTCAGACAGTACGATGACAGAACTGGCTAGTAGTGTCAGACAGTACGATGACAGAACTGGCTAGTAGTGTCAGACAGTACGATGACAGAACTGGCTAGTAGTGTCAGACAGTACGATGACAGAACTGGCTAGTAGTGTCAGACAGTACGATGACAGAACTGGCTAGTAGTGTCAGACAGTACGATGACAGAACTGGCTAGTAGTGTCAGACAGTACGATGACAGAACTGGCTAGTAGTGTCAGACAGTACGATGACAGAACTGGCTAGTAGTGTCAGACAGTACGATGACAGAACTGGCTAGTAGTGTCAGAGAGTACGATGACAGAACTGGCTACCAGTGGTGTAAAGTACTTAGGTAAAAATACTGTACTTTACAATGTATATTTTAGATAACTTTTACTTCACTACATTCCTACAGAAAATAATGCACTTTTTACTCCATACATTTTCCCGTGACACCCAAAAGTACTCGTTACATTTTGAATGTAAAATGGTCCAATTCATGCACATCAAGAGAACAACCCTGGTCATCCCTACTGCATCTGATCTGGTTGACTCACTAAACACAAATGCTTCATTTGTAAATTGTGTGTTGGAGTGTCCCCCTGGCTGTGAGTTTTTTTTTTTTTCATAAATATTATGCAGTTTGGTTTGAAATTATTTCAAATTTTACATTTGATACTTAAGCATATTTAAAACCAAATACTTTTACTTCAATCCTTTTCTATTGAGGTATCTTTACTTTTACTCAAGTATGACAATTGGGTACTTTTCCACCACTGCTGGCTACTACTGTCAGACAGTACAATGCCAAAACTGGCTACTACTGTCACAGTACAATGGCAGGCCTTGGATGAACAACAGGCTACAGAAAGCCAGTAGTTCCTGTTGCATCATGGTTGTAGGCAGGAAGCCAGCCATTGCACCCTCATGAGCGAAATAATGACATCACATCACCTCTCACTTAAACTCTGGCCGTGTCTCAATGTAATTTTCGCCTTTTGTTTTCCTTCAAGGTGACGCTCTTCTCCTCCTTCCTCTACTGGTACACAGCCCTCTCCCTCTCTCTTCTCCTCCCTCTACTGGTACACAGCCCTCTCCCTCTCTCTTCTCCTCCCTCTACCAGTACACAGCCCTCTCCCTCTCTCTTCTCCTCCCTCTACTGGTACACAGCCCTCTCCCTCTCTCTTCTCCTCCCTCTACCAGTACACAGCCCTCTCCCTCTCTCTTCTCCTTCCTCTACTGGTACACAGCCCTCTCCCTCTCTCTTCTCCTCCCTCTACCAGTACACAGCCCTCTCCCTCTCTCTTCTCCTCCCTCTACCAGTACACAGCCCTCTCCCTCTCTCTTCTCCTCCCTCTACCAGTACACAGCCCTCTCCCTCTTTCTTCTCCTCCCTCTACCAGGACACAGCACTCTCCCTCTCTTCTCCTCCCTCTACCAGTACACAGCACTCCCCCCTCTCTCTTCTCCTCCCTCTACTGGTACACATCCCTCTCCCTCTCTCTTCTCCTCCCTCTCCCTCTCTTCTCCTCCCTCTACTGGTACACAGCCCTCTCCCTCTCTCTTCTCCTCCCTCTACTGGTACACAGCCCTCTCTCTCTCTCTCTCTCTCTCTCTCTCTCTCTCTCTCTCTCTCTCTCTCTCTCTCTCTCTCTCTACTGGTACACAGCCCTCTCCCTCGCTCTTCTTCTCCTTCCTCTACTAGTACACCAGTGGAGGCTGGTGTCGTGATCAATTTAGGAGGATGGGAGATCTACGGTATAGGTGCTGAATGCACAGAGATGTCAAAGTGTGTTTCAAAAATCATCAAAGAGTAATTATTTTAATCTAAAACATTTAATAAAGACATTTTATAGTACAATATTATTGGGATTTTGATGAGAGGGCTACTTACAGTGTTTTGAAGGGATCACAGCAGTGATTGAATGAGGGTATGAGTGTCATGTATTGTCATGTTCTGTCTTGTTCCTGTTTTTTCTCTTCGCTTCGTTTCCCCCTGCTGGTCGTATTAGGTTACCTTCTCTTCCTTTCCTTCCCCCAGCTGTTCCTCATCTCCTCTAACTACCTCGTTTACTCTCTCCCACCTGTTCCCTTTTTTCCCTCTGATTAGGTCTCTATTTCTCTCTCTGTTTCTGCTTCTGTCTTTGTCAGATTCTCGTTTGCTTCACCCTTGTCCCGTCCTGTCGTAATCTGCCTCTTCATCAGATGCTACGTGTGATCAGGTACCGCTGTCCTCTACAACCCGCGCCTACCCGGAGAGACCAGCAGTCTGTTGCCGCTAACCCTGCTATTCTCCTCTGCTGCTAGAAGTGGACTCTCCTGTAAAGATCAGAGGACTTTATGATTTATTTGTCGCCCTCTCTGCGGGTTGTCTATTTTGTCAATCGATACATCCGAAGAGGATATATGTCTTCCCTGTGTTTGGACATTAAAAAATTACTCTGTTTCTGTTAAACCGCTTTTGGGTCCTTACTCACCTGCATAACAATGAGGCATGAGTTGAGGTGTTAAGAGGCTTGACTTCAGTGCAGGACATTTGTCTGAGAATACAAAAAAACAATAACACAACACACTACACAGTTCGACAAAAGAGCTAAGAAAGAGTTAGTCCAAGCAAGGAGTAAAATCATTGACGTATAATACTGTGATTGTGTTTGTGTATGTGATGGACTCTACATACAGTAATGAGAGAAAATTGACAGGGGTACTCATAGTGCTTGGAGGGGAAACAGTCAATGTGCCAGTGGATGAGCGGGGCACATGAGACGTGGCTTCAGTTCTTGTCAGGAGGTAGTTGACAATGGTAGTGGAGGGGTCATCACCTCTTAAATCAGGGAACAGGAGGGGACTTAGCTGGAAATACAAATAGCTGATACGTTCCATTACAACTGCGCCATCATAGGTTTGGACAAGTTTCTCCGTGAAGTTAAACACAGAGTTGGCATCTTGCCCACTTGACACATCAAAGTAGCCCAATAAACATTCCTGAATAACGCCCTGACCAACACCCTGATCATCCACATACCTGATGGTAACTGACAACTGCAAGCAGGCTGGTGGCACCATAGGTCCCAGATTGAGGGGGAGGGGGGTTCTCCCCTGGGGCCTGGAGTTTTTCCTTATCTGGTAATCTAACCAGGAAAACTCTGGACCCTATGACAGTGATTAATCAGTTGAAAAAATGGTTTTATCTGGGCTATGATTGGACCAGTTTTTCCTTATCTGGTAACCTAACCAGGAAAACTCTGGACCCTATGACAGTGATTAATCAGTTGTAAAAAGGTTTCATCTGGGCTATGATTGGACCAGTGTTTCCTAATCCCGTCACATGGTTTTAAAAAACTGAAGGAAAAAAACTCCTGGCCTTTCATCCTGGAGGGCTGAACACCCTGTCAAACAGCACCAACCTTATACTTGTTCATATTCATAATATTTAGACTAGATTAGGAAGGGGATTTCCTCTTCACAGACACAGAGACAACAACTGATAGACAATACAACTCACAGGGCTGAGCTTGCTTTATGCATGTTGCAATCATGCAGTTCTATGCAATTCTAGGCCTTATTTTTTTTAAATGAGCTCATGTATGTCATCACTATTATGTTGATTGATTCATTCCAGTAAATCATTTGGGATTGAAAACGTATAGGCAGCCTAGCCAGCCCAATTTTGAATATAAACCAAATTTGATCACATTCACATTTTCTCCTGACACACAAATGGACTATAAATGCATAGGCTGTATGCATCTGCTCTTATTAGTAACCTACAGTTGATCAGACTGAAAATGTGTTGTGTTTTCATCCCATACAGAATGTCAGATCATGAGTTTTTGCTTGCGTTTTCATCTTTGTTAAATAAATACCTGAGGAGAGTGGAAAGCCTACTTGAGCGCACACGGAAAAAATGCCACGCATCAACCTCTTTTTAATCTAACTTTTAATGGATAATGCGATGGAAGCTATAAAATCATTCGTAATTGATTTCGACATCCCAGAAAAGAGAGTAGAAAAATCGATATGTTCAGCAAGTAAAGTTACGTGCAATTAATTACCTCTGCAAGCTCATTGTAGTTTCCCTTGTCGGCGGAACGTTCCCTCTCGTAGTGTCCTCTAAAAGCACATTCTTTCAGGCCCCCAAAAACGCAGTGGTGTTGATAAACCGCTTGAGAACATCCATGTTTCTTCAAACTTTCTCGTTGTGTCGCACAGTTTGAATATGCAGACCTCAGTCATGATCGATGCAGTTTTTACCCAAAAACTTGAATCAGATGTGGCCATTTATATGCTGCCTGCTGAACGATCAATGTTCTTCAGGTCGTTGTACCCCTCCTTCGCCCAAGGCTCAGCAAAGCAATTTTTGTATTTTTTTTATTTAACCTTTATTTTACTAGGCAAGTCAGTTAAGAACAAATTCTTATTTTCAATGACGGCCTAGGAACAGTGGTGTCATGGTCTTCCTCCTCTTCATCTGAAGAGGAGAGGCGAGAAGGATCAGAGGACCAATATGCTGCGTGGTATGTGTTCATAGTGTATTTTAATAAAGAGAACACTGAACACTGCAACACTATACAAGAGAGTAACAAAAACAATAAACCAGTGAGGACCGTGAAGCTACTAATGAGACCTGTGCTGAACACAAGCCACTAACATAGACAATCACCCACCAACAAACAGTGCAACCCAGGCTACCTAAGTATGATTCTCAGTCAGAGACAACTAATGACACCTGCCTCTGATTGAGAACCATACTAGGCCGAAACATAGAAATCCCCAAATCATAGAAAATCAAACATAGACTGCCCACCCAACTCACGCCCTGACCATACTAAATAAATACAAAACAAAGGAAATAAAGGTCAGAACGTGACAAGTGGGTTAACTGCCTGTTCAGGGGTAGAATGAAAGATTTGTACCTTGTCAGCTAGGGGATTTGAACTTGCAACCTTTCGGTTACTAGTCCAACGCTCTAACAACTAGGCTACCCTGCCACCCCAATAAAGGTGGGTTGATGAAAGACTTCTTGTTTAGCAGCTAACGTTATACTTTTGATACCAGTTGGTATTGAACGCATTCACCTTTTCATCCTTCTTCAGGAAACTGATCGCAGGCAGAGATCACCCCTCGCTTTTTAATTTGCACCGTGTATCCCAGAGAATGAACTGGGTTGTTGTTTAGTAGAACCCCCATAATGCTCTGTGGCACAATCCCAAAACAACTCACTCGGTTCATTCTCTGATCCAAATTCTATGATTGGATGGACAACATGTCAGTTTATACTGCAAACGTTTTGATTGGTTGGAGGACGTCCTCCGGAAGTGGTCATAATTACCATGGTTGTCTATGGAAAGGGGTGAGGCCTTCAAAAGTTTTTGTATTGAAGTCAATGTGGGCAGAGGAGGACTGAAGACAGCTGTCACCTGGCTACACCAAGGTGCTTCCTCAGATCGTGCTGTTGAAGTTACTGCCGACCTTCATTGCAAAACAGTGTATTTTAATCTATTATTTGGTGACATGTGAAAACCCTGAAAATATTTTTTACAGTTTCATCTAAAAAGGCAAACTCTTTTAATTACAAACATACATTTTGCTTCATGAGTGTATGTATATTTACAGATTCATTCATCTTTTATTTTGTATTTTAGTGGAACATGCAGCCAGATGCTTTGTATTTTAGTGGGATATACAGCCAGATGCTTTGGATTGTAGTGGGACATACAGCCAGATGCTTTGTATTTTAGTGGAACATGCAGCCAGATGCTTTGTATTTTAGTGGAACATGCAGCCAGATGCTTTGTATTTTAGTGGGACATGCAGCCAGATGCTTTGTATTTTAGTGGGACATACAGCCAGATGCTTTGTATTTTAGTGGGACATACAGCCAGATGCTTTGTATTTTAGTGGGACATACAGCCAGATGCTTTGTATTTTAGTGGGACATACAGCCAGATGCTTTGTATTTTAGTGGGACATACAGCCAGATGCTTTGTATTTTAGTGGGACATACAGCCAGATGCTTTGTATTTTAGTGGGACATACAGCCAGATGCTTTGTATTTTAGTGGGACATACAGCCAGATGCTTTGTATTTTAGTGGGACATACAGCCAGATGCTAACAGTGGCATAAGCCTGTTTGGAAATCTTTCTTTGAGTAACAGACTTGAATTCTGAAAGAACAATAAGTTAATCAGGATATTTAAGCAAATTATGCATTTTATTTTATTTGACTATTTAAAATGCATTAAGAAGCCACACCAGTCAACAATACATGCACCACAATTACAGAGGATTACATAGACAAAGTCAAGCCTTGTTCCCATTGTGGTCCATTATGAAGGAACAAGATTTCTGTGTACTTCTGCTGCCCACACTTGAATCATTTGACTTTTTGCAGATTATTGTTCAACAATTTGACTATCAACAGTAATAAACCACCATGCTATATAAAGTGATTTTATTAAATCTCAATGAAATGCACAATGTATCAACAACAACAAATATGTACTGGCCTTAGCCTTACTGTACTGGCCTTAGCCTTACTGTACTGGCCTTAGCCTTACTGTACTGGCCTTAGCCTTACTGTACTGGCCTTAGCCTTACTGTACTGGCCTTAGCCTTACTGTACTGGCCTTAGCCTTACTGTACTGGCCTTAGCCTTACACCCAAACATAGTGGTTGGAGGATATAATGGAATTAAACAGCATATAATTAAAGGACAGTGATTTGTGAACTTTTTCAGCCTGGGATCCTAATGACAAATTCTGTGTTTTCCTAGGACCCAAGCTTATGAACACATGCTATACGTAAATATCGGTACATTTAATTTCCCTTATGCCTAAAACAAATGCAATATAGACAAAAACAAATAACAATGAAATTAAATACCCATATAAATAGCCATTCATGTTTATTTTTCCGCATTAAAAACTCTCTTACATATCTGTCCTGGTTGGAAATGTTGCTGTTAAAATACAATACAACTCATTGATCACATCACACAGATGTATAACAGAACAACACACAGGAAGATGTACAGAAGGCCTGATCATTTTTCATCTGCACTGTTACTTAGGGTTGCACTATCAAAACGCCTGTAGAAAGTACAGTTGAAAAAAAGGTCTAGGATGGAACTGTTGCTGTTAAAATACAAGAAATCATTTTTATTCTGAACAGATGTAGACCAGAAAAAATACACAGTCCTAATGAGAGGTTTTCAACAATCATGTCTATTCTGGGATACGTTTTTGACTGTGCATGTGCAACCCTGAGGTCATACTCAGCATTGAGTCTGTTTCTGAGTTGAGGTATGTGGTGCCAAACTGGATCAGAACATCTACTGCTTTCTCAGTCAGGCAGGAAACCTCGTCCTGCTATCGATGTGCAACCCAGAACTGTGTTTGCCTCAAAAAGCATCTTGCTTCAATCAGTTTATTCCAGTTAAGAATAAAAATGATTACTTGTATTTTAACAGCAACAGTTCCAACCTAAACTTGTTTTCAACAATAATTTATACAGTGGATGTACAGTAGGCCTGATCATTTTTAATCTTCATAGTGAAACTCGGCATTGTAAGCAATAATGTATTTATACTGAATGTAAGTGTCATTTTAACACCTCAAAGAAGAGGATTTCACTTCAGGTACCGAGACCCAAAAGTGCAGTTTACCGTGACATCGAGACTCGAAGAGTGTACCGAGACCCAAAAGTGCAGTTTACCGTGACCCATTGAAGAAAGTCAAGTTCAGTCTTGGTGCCAGGCTGCGTGAAACGGGAGAGATGTTCGTTGTGCCCGACTGCCACCACAATATGAGAATCAGAGAGCAAAAAAACACCATGGAATTAGTGGTTGGGATTCCCACAGACTTCCAGAGAGTATGCTACCTGGATAATGGTAAAATAAATACCTTTGATGTCATTTGCTGGTTTAACTGTTGACATAGGTTAATGAGAACTGGGGAGATGTTGTTGATTAATTGATTAGATATGTATTCATAGATTTGTATTGGGTTCAATGAAGTTAGAATCACGGACCTTATAAATCTCAAACGTAGGCTAGCAGTGACAGGCCCGTCATGGTGAACATTTTATTGAGGGTGTTTTCCAGTCAGACTAATTATCTAATGATATGCTTCTCTGACCAAAAAGAATGGGAGAAACTCCCCAAATAAAGGTGTGCCAAGCTTGTAGCATGATACCCAATGATAATCGAGGCTGTAATTCCTGCCAAAGGTGCTTCAACAATGTACTCAGGAAAGGGTCTGGTCCTTTAACGAGAAGAATGCGAGGAACTCCCCAAATACAGGTGTGCCAACCTTGTAGCGTCATACCCAAGGAGACTCGAGGCTGTAATTGCTACCAAAGGTGCTTCAGCAAGGTACTGACTAAAGGGTCTGAATACTGATGGAAATGTGATATTTCCATTTTTTATTACAAGCAAAAATGTAAAAAATACAGTTTTTGCTTTGTTGTTATGGGGTATTGTGTGTGGATTGATGAGGGAAAAAAGTATTTAATCAATTTTAGAATAAGGCTGTACCGTAACAAAACGTGTACAAAGTCAAGGGGTCTGAATCCTTTCTGAATGCACTGTTTACGACGACACCACTATTCACTGTAATAACATCGTCCCTGGAACTACTGCCACCCTGATGATCTGGCCTTATGATGGATGGTCTGAGCTTGTGATCGCTGCAGCTACTGGGGATGTATTCAAGGTGATGTGGCATGAAAGAAGAACCTAGAATAGTCTACAGCAGTCCTACACAGAGACTCTCTATGTCTCAGGTCATTATTGATCATAGTAAATCATCCACCTCCTTATTTGATCTAATGTGGCTAGCCTGTAATTACTGCACATCTAAACAGCATCTCACAGCTGTTATTACAAACTGTAGACCTTATTTACTTCACTCTTCCCTTTTTTTAGGATGAACATTTCCATCGACTTTTCACACATATAAATTATCTTTATTTCATGTAGCTCAAGAGTGTGATGTCCAAACCAGCACCGCCACGTTCCTCCCATCTCAGTGCTATGGGTTCTATGAGTGGATCTCCTTCCTGGCTCTCTCACCGTCTCTTCTCTGCTCTGTTCATCAGTGCCCACCGTGGACACATGCCCGCTGTCCGCTTCCTGCTCCAACAAGGTACCCACCACCGTAGAGGCAAAACATCTGGATATCACCGGCACACTGGAAAAACCTTGTATCTCACTTGGGGTGATTTTGATAAATATTATTTTGACATAAATTAAATGTAGACATCCCTCTCAGAGGCATGATGCCCATATGGGGCACAGGGGCAGGTGCCCCCTCAGATATTTAACAAATAAACATGTAATACTCTCTGTTATACTACTAGCCACTTAGCAATTTTATGAAGTTGGCTTTAGCTAGCACAGATAGGTTCCCGATCTCCCAGCTTTCAAGAAGCCAATTCAGCCTATCAACCAAGTAAGAGTAGCTAGCTTGTGTAACTATCTTAGCTGGCATGCCTGCTGGCAAGGTTGGTAGACTTCAGAAAAGCAAGCAGTAATAAAAAAAATATTAATATAATTCATATAAATAATTCTAAATTGCCTAGTGAACTTCAATTAATGTATAGCAATAGGTCTGTTATTATTTTTAATTCCTGGCAATTTAACTTTTTGGAGATACAGGGTTTTCCCGGTACGCTGACAACACCTGGGTCATGTTAATTAGGCGGAAAATGAACGGAAAACGTTTCAAGCCAGTCCCTCCTTGTTTCAGACTGGTTTCTTTCTTCCTGCCAAACAAATGTGACCCTGTTATCTCTGTCGGGACCCATGTTAAGGGCCAGACACCCCCGGGGCGCAGGGCCCTCCACGTGGCCGCCACCGAGGGCCAGTTGCAGTCCATCCAGGAGCTACTGGTGCCCCACACCAACTGGAGGACGCTGAGGGCATGACAGCTCTGAGAACCGCCATGCGCTCTTCCACTGGCAGGAGCGTGCGCAGGGCGTGCGCCTCAAGCCTCACCTGGATGAGACAGAGCTGTTCGCCCACCAGAAACATGACTCCCAGCTACGCACCTGGCACCGCGGTGCCCACGCTTAGAGATACATGGCCCACCTGGTGCGCTGTAGCTGTGGGGTGGAGGGCAGGGTGGAAGTGAGGCAGAACACGGCCATGAGGGCCCAGGCAAGGAGGGCGTGGATGGGGGATGCGTGACCAGAGCTGCATTTCAAGAACATGGCAGATGGCCAAGAGCCTGGTCCTGGAGAGCCATGTACGCAGGATTTTATTCCAGCACAGCACCAACACACCAGTTCCTAACTACTCTGGATTGAATCGTATGAGCAGTCGGATCATTTGAATCAGATGTGTTAGTGTTGGGTTGGAACAAAAGCCTGCTAACAGACAATGTTTCCCCCTTGTTCATTTAGTCAGAAGTTTGCCTACCTCTCCTACGTCGGACGTTGAATAAGTGCTTTCGCAATGGTCCCGAGCAGGAAAACTCCCTTCATGAAATTATCAAGAAGCAGAAAAGTAGATGAACTGACATTTATAATCAAGATAAACCAGTGAAAAAAATGTGCAGCTAAAAGTTGTAATCACATTAGTCAGAAATGGGGAAATAAGATGTCTTGAGCAACCTGGATGATAGAATGTGACACTGCTTATTGGTGAATAAAAGTAGAAACCAGAGAGATGAGAACAAAGTACCTTTAATGTTTAAAGTACCTTTAAAAAAAGTTTTTAAAAAGTTTAACGTACCTTTGAAGTTTAAATGATTGTAGTTGTGAACTGTTCTATCCAACAAATGTATTGCCGTTGCACCATGGCACATTCAGTGCCTTCGGAAAGTATTCAGACCCCTTTACTTTTTTTCACAGCCTTTTTCTAAAATGTATTAAATAATTTTTATCCACATCAATCTACACACAATACTTAATAATGACAAAGCAACTTTTTGCAAATGTATTAAAAAAAACAGATTCCTTATCTACAGTACACAGTTATTCAGACTCTTTGCTATGAGACTCAAAATTGAGCTCAGGTGCATCCTGTTTCCATTGATCATCCTTCAGATGTTTTTACAACTTGATTGGAGTCCCCCTGTGGTAAATTCAATTGGACATGATTTGGAAAGGCAGACACCTGTTTATATAAAGTTGACAGTGCATGTCAGAGCAAAAACCAAGCTATGAGGTAGAACGAATTGTCCGTAGAACTCGGAGACAGGATTGTGTCGAGGCACAGATCTGGGAAAGGCTACCAAAACATTTCTGCAGCATAGAATGTCCCCAAGAACACAGTGGCCTGCATTATTCTTAAATGGAAGAAGTTTGGAACCACCAAGACTCTTCCTAGAGCTGGCCAACCGGACAAATTGTGCAATCGGGGGAGAAGGGCCTTGGTCAGGCAGGTGACCAAGAAGCCGATGGTCACTCTGACACAGCTCCAGAGTTCCTCTGTGGAGATGGGTGAACCTTCCAGAAGGACAACCATCTCTGCAGCATTCCACCAATCAGGCCTTAATGATACAGTGGCCAGACAAAAGCCACTCCTCAGTAAAATGCTCATGACAGCCCGCTTGTAGTTTTCCAAAAGGCACCGAAAGGACTCTGACCATGACAAACAAGATTCTCTGGTCTAATGAAACCAAGATTGAACTCTTTGGCCTGAATGCCAAGCGTCACATCTGGAAGAAAACAGGCACCATCCCTAAGCATGGTGGTGGCAGCATCATGCTGTGGGGGATGTTTTTCAGCGGTAGGGACTGGGAGACTAGTCAGGATCGAGGCAAAGATGAACGGATTAAAGTATGGAGAGATCCTTTATGAAAACCTGGTCCAGAGCGCTCAGGACCTCAGACTGGGGGCGAATGTTCACCTTCCAACAGGACAACGACCCTAAGCACAGTCAAGACAACGCAGGAGTGGCTTCAAGACAGGTCTCTGAATGTCCTTGAGTGTCCCAGCCACAGCCCAGACTTGAACCTGGTCAAACATCTCTGGAGAGACCTGAAAATAGATGTGCAGCGACGCTCCCCATCCAACTTGACAGAGCTTGAGAGGATCTGCAGAGAAGAATGGGAGAAACTCCCCAAATACAGTTGTGCCAAGCTTGTAGCGTCATACACAAGAAGACTCAAAGCTGTAATCACTGTGAAAGGTGCTTCAACAAAGTACTGAGTAAATTGCTAAATACTTATGTAAATGTGATATTTCAGTTTTTATTTATTTATACATTTGCCCCCCCAAAAAATGTTTAACTGTTTTTGCTTTGTCACTATGTGGCATTGCTTGTAGATTGATGAGGGGGAAAACAATTGAATCCATTTGAGATTTAAGGCTGTAACGTAACAGAATGTGGAAAAAGTCAAGGGGTCTAAATGCTTTCCGAATGCACTGTATACAGGGGACTGAGACTAGTATTCATCTATGATGTGTCATTTGCCCTGTGTAGAAATCAAGATGTATATAGATTTCAATAGTGTCTATTTCTGATAGTCACAATACTCTTGCATACATGTTAATATATTCTGCATGTCAATACATTGTACTTTAAAAAATGTTTTGTGTGTTTTTATTTTATATGACATGCAACGTTGAGGAAGAGAATCCAAGCAAGCATTTCACTGTACTGTTTACACCTGTTGTATTCTGGGCAACTGACAGATACACTGATTGGATCTGAAATAGATGCCACTTTGGCAAATACGAGGTCTAAATGTCCATTTGAGCCAGAATCATTGAAGGGGAATGACATTAAGGTCTGAAAGGCATGAAGATTATGATCACTTGCTCAAACATTTTAAATAGCTATTTTCACCTATACACAGGGGAGGAACAAGAAAGACCAGACTACTGCAATTATTTGTGTTTCGGTTATCAGTAAATACAAATCCCCTCCCCAATGGGGCAACCTCAGAGCAGGCTCAAATTGTGTGACTGCTCAAGTCTCTTAGCCTGGGCAATAGCGTAACCCTTAATATCAATCCCAAATGTACGATGACTGTATCCTGTTTTCTATCAGTGAACTGTGGGATAACCACCTTTGAGCCTCAAGATGACACTCATGATAGTTATAGTCACTGGTGCTGGTTCACTGCCATGCTGATTGTCTGTGGTTAAAGGCACCACATGAGAGAAACACACACTGAACAATGTAATACAACTCAAACAGTCAAGAGGGTGCTAACTACAGCAGTTCAATCTCAACGCAGCGCATAAACTCACATTTCTGGTTTAACGTAGATGCTGATGTGGTGATGATGACTATCTAATGACACATTTTCCTTAAAGTAAAAAAAGGTGTGTACATTTGTAACTGTGTGAAATTTGAGACATTCTTATGACACGGGTAGGGCTCCTTTTAAAAGCCCTGGCATCCTTTCATTACTAACAGTACTGCAGTACTACAACAAGCAACTGAATCTACTTACCAACACAACCACATGAGAGACAGCTTCAATGGGTTTTGGTAAGTCAACTAACACTGCTCGTTGCAAGATTTTTCAGATGCTGAAAAATGTGGATATTGCATTGTCAAGGTAACCTATGTCATGTTTAGTGACAGAGGGTAATATAGTACAGTGAATGGGTAATTGGGTAACTTGACTTGTAGAATGGAATATTTTCTGACAAAGGAAGATCATCCTTGTTGGTGTTTGTTCTTCTGTTAAATTAATATGATTTCTGACTGCTTTTATTATTCATGAGTCATTAAAGAAAATATGAAAAGTTGGCCTGTAATGTAATGCATAGATCAGGTATTCCCAAATTGGGGTACGCCAAAAAAAAAAATGTGATTCACATAAAAAAGAAAAAAATACTAAAAAATAACATTTTCAAACAGTACATTTATGTTTTCCAAAGGTGCTATTCATTTGGGTGAGGTTTTTTTCTTGGCTAAGTAGCCTCGTTTCACTGCCAAAAATAAAATTAAACCATCTAGTGTTCAGCGAAATAACAACACAATGTCAAATACAGGCAGCCTTGTCAAATAATTAACATCCAATCACATTAACTGTTACTCTCTCGCGGGAAACCTTCACTCTTGTGCAGACATTTAGAAACAAAACATGACCATTTGAAAAATAAGCCACAGGAGTTTTTTTGAGTAGTTAGACATGTATAAAAGCAACAGATACGATGAATAAGAAGAGGCTAGAAGCGTTTTGTGTATGCACCAATTTGTAAGTCGCTCTGGATAAGAGCGTCTGCTAAATGACTTAAATGTAAATGTAAATGTAAATGTTTTATATGGCGAGCTACCAAGTGGCTAGGACAGGCTAGCCCCATACTATTGTGTAGGACTTAATTCTTCCTGCTTCCGCGGATATGGCTGGGACAATGCTGGGGGAAAAAGCCCAAAAAACTATACAGACAATCACTTTATCAAACAATACTGTTTCACAACGCATCAGTGACATGGCAGGAGATGTTTTGAAACAATTACTGCTTCGCATACAAGCCAGTGAATTCAATGCGTTACAGCTGGATGAGTCAACAGATGTAGCGGGCCTGGCACAGCTCCTGGTATATGTCTGTTACAGCTGGATGAGTCAACAGATGTAGCGGGCCTGGCACAGCTCCTGGTAGTCTGTTATGGATGAGTCAACAGATGGCCCTGGCACAGCTCCTGGTATATGTCTGTTACAGCTGGATGAGTCAACAGATGTAGCGGGCCTGGCACAGCTCCTGGTATATGTCTGTTACAGCTGGATGAGTCAACAGATGTAGCGGGCCTGGCACAGCTCCTGGTATATGTCTGTTACAGCTGGATGAGTCAACAGATGTAGCGGGCCTGGCACAGCTCCTGGTATATGTCTGTTACAGCTGGATGAGTCAACAGATGTAGCGGGCCTGGCACAGCTCCTGGTATATGTTCATTACGTTTATGGGAGTTCAATTAAGGAAGACATCCTCTTCTGCAAACCACTGGAAACCAGGACAACATGAGAGGAAATTGTTAACTGTGTTAAAGCAAGGCCCCTGAACTCTTGTGTATTTTTTGCATTATGCAATGATATGGGCAGCGACCATGTAACGCTTTTACAACATACAGAAGTGCGCTGGTTATCAAGGGGCAAAGTATCGACGTGTTTTTTTTAAGTTGAGAGACAAGCACTGCAAGATTTCTGGATAGGGCTGAGCTCAGAGTTTCTTGCCTTGGCAAATCGTGCTGTTAAGACACTGATGCCCTCTGCAACCACGTACCTATGTGAGAGTGGATTCTCGGCCCTCAGTAGCATGAAAACTAAATACAGGCACAGACTGTGTGTGGAAAATGATTTAAGACTGAGACTCTCCAATACAACCCAACATTGCAGAGTTATGTGCAGCCTTTCAAGCATACCCTTCTCATTAACCTGTGGTTAACCTGAGTTATTCACAAATTTTGATGAACAAATAAGGTTTTATATGTACAATGGCTAAATAAAGAGCACAATTATTGATAATTATTATATTATTATTTGAGCCCTAGTCCTATAAGAGCTCTTTGTCACTTCCCACGAGCTGGTTTGTGACAAAAACTCACACTCATTCTTATGTTTAATAAATGCATCATATAGTGTGTACGTGGCAGGCTTACAATGATGCCAAAAAACAACATTTGAGAGTGCGCTGCCCTTGGTGCTAGGGGGTAACAGATGGAGGTTGAATGTTTGAAAGGATACGGGAATATAAAAAGTTTGGCAACCACTGGCAAAGATAACACATAAGCAAACTAGAAAAATAGATGTTTCACTTGAATTATTGTCCTAGGTTCCTCATACCATTTCATACTGGCCCATCGTTGTCTTTTACATAGAGATCATATTACATTCTAATTCCTAAGTCTATGGTCTTTCGCCTATTTCTTTCTGCATATTTATTCTGCATTCTGCATGGTGAAAGGCTACAAGTGTTTTTTCTATGTGATCTAAACTAGCCCAACTGACAGTCTGTTTCTGCTATGTTGCTGTCAGGCAAAAATGTGACAAACAAACATTGGGCAAGACAACGTCAAACACAGAAACAGACACCCACACTAGAACAACAAAAAAAGTTAGATATTAATCAGGAAAAATTGAAAATCAGGATTTTGAGTAAGTGATAATTCAGTTTCAAATCTACATATATATTTATTTATTTATTTCTTGCAGACGTTGGTAAAATAGATCTCAACTGTGAGAAGAACAACACAGCCCACAACACCAATGACATCTCAGTGAACAGACTGATAGTCAGGAGAGGCCAGTCCTTCCTGGTCACCTTTGAACTCCATGACCCCTCAAGGCCCACAACAGACTTACTGGAGCTGACGGTGGAGACAGGTGAGCTATCTAGAATATAACATTTTATTTATCACTGCTATTTATTAGGTTAGTATTATTACATGCTGTAATAATGACATTAGGACAAATCCGTGTATACGTTGTACATACCTGAGTTGGGGTCAATTCAATCTAATCTAAAGACTGAATTGCACCACTGACAGGATTTGAGATACCTCCACTTGTACTGTACTCCTGACATCAAAGTTACGCTGTCAGAAAATATTGAATCTTATTGGACAAATACACAGTGTACAAAACATTAGGAACACCTGCTCTTTTCATGACACAGACTGAACAGGTGAATCCAGGTGAAAGCTATGATCCCTAATTTAATCCACTTCAATCAGTGTAGATGAAAGGGAGGAGACGGGTTAAACAAGGATTTTTAAACCGTGAGACAACTGAGACATGGATTGCGTATGTGTGCCATTCAGAGGGTGAATCGGCAAGACAATAGATTTATGTGCCTTTGAACAGGGTATGGTAGTAGGTGCCAAGCGCCCCGGTTTGAGTGCGTCAAGAACTGCAGTGCTGCTGGGTTTTTCACACTAAACAGTTTCCCATGTGTATCAAGAATGGTTCACCACCCAAAAGACATCCAGCCTACGTGACACAACAGTGAGAAGCATTGGCATTAACATGGACCAGAATCCCTGAGGAACCATGTAGTGTTCATACCCCGACGAATTGAGGCTGGTCTGAGGGCAAATGGGGACAACTCAATATTAGGAAGGTGTTCCTAATTTTTTGAACTCCCAGTGTATAGTACATCACTGTTTCTGAAAGTTTTCATCAATTTAATTCCTACTGAACACAACCCACAACATTCTCCCTTCTCCATCCAGGACCCCAGCCTTCAGAGGCATTGGGGACCAGGTCAGTGTTCGGGCTACCTGAGGGCTGTGGGAAGGGTTCCTCCTGGAAGGTCAAGGTTCACCAGGGCTCAGTGCTCCCGGCGGGTTCAATCACCCTGGACATCACCAGCCCAGCAGATGCCCCAGTGGGAGAGTACAGCCTGTCTGTAAAGACCAGCGCCAACACCTCAGTGGGCAGCAGTCTGGGAAAGCTCCTTCTGCTGTTTAATCCCTGGTGCCAAGGTAAAGACAATTCAATTCAAAACAACTTCATTATCCCACATGGGGCATTCTGGGACATATAATGAAGTATAAAGCATAAAGTATAAAGCAAAAAAATGTAAGTAGAACTGTGATAAATTAATCTTTTTAATCACATAAAGGACAACAAATGTGGTGAATGCATCAATACAGCCATGGTAACACACAGTCATTATTTGATACAGTATCCAGAGGTTGTCAAATGCTGCATTCCTGAATGTTCTTATCAGTTTAACAGCTGGACATGGCTAACTTTACAGAGATTGTTGTAACCCATGTCTCTGTATGGGTTGGAAAGACGCCTCATAACTGTTTTGGGACATAATAGAACACAGATACAAACAATGGGCCACAACATCCAGAGCCACATTATATGAATGACAGTCTGTGGTTATGAATGCGGTTCTCTAATATCAAAATGGTTGCATTGCTGTTGAAACCATGTGATGAGTTCATTGGTAGCACAGCCTATTAGCACAGCTTGGTAACACAGCCTGGTGGCACAGCTTGGTAGCACTGCCTTGCAGTACACCCTGGCAGCACAGCTTGGAAGCACACCCAGGTAGAACATCTTGGTAGCACAGCCTTGCAGCACAGTTTGGTATCACAGCCTGGTAGCACAGCTTGGTAGCACAGCCTTGCAGCACAGCTTGGTAGCACAGTCTGGTAGCACAGCCTATTAGTACAGCTTGGTAGCACAGCTTAGTAACACATCTTGCTAACAGCTTGGTAGCACAGCCTATTAGCACAGCTTGGTAGCACATCTTATTATAAAGGCTTGGCAGCACAGCTTGGTAGCACAGCGTGGTAACACATCCTGGAAACAGCCTGCTAACATCCTGATAATACAGTCTGGTAATATCCTGGTTACACAGCTTGGTAACTCTACATTCTAGCATGGGAGACAGTGGTCATAACACAGTAACAGCATGATAACATGTTAAAGATACTCGCAATTAAAACATTGTCTAGACACCCTTTCATTTAATAATAACAAATAACAGTGTATTTTTTATTTATCCTTTATTTAACCATTCAAGTCAGTGGAACAAATTCTTATAATTGATGTTTTAAAACGTCTGTATTTTGTTGCGGGCTGTAGAGGACTGGGTGCATCTACCTGAGGAGGAGGAGAGGCAGGAGTATGTGATGAGAGAACAAGGCCTGGTGTACAAAGGTTCTGACAAATACATCAGCTCTATGGCGTGGAACTTCGGACAGGTACACAGAACAAACAAAGCAGTATTGTACCGTTGAAAAGTACTAGCTAGCTGCTCATAACATATAGGGCTTGTTTCCTGGATACAGATTAAATATATTCCTCAACTAAAAAAATGATTTTTACTCCGGAGAAGTCCAGGACTAATCTGTTGTCCAGGAAACCGACCAAGTGTCACACAATATCTTTGTCTTAGTCTACATGATTGACTAGAGTCCTGTGTGGCTCCATTGGTAAAGCATCTGTTAAGTGACTAAATTGTAAGTTAGTATAGACAAGACATTTTAGAAATTGTTGTAGGTTGCTAGCTAACCTGCCCTAATGTATTGTTTCTCCAGTTTGAAGACGATATAGTGGACATTTGCCTGAAGCTTCTTGACGTGAATCCTAAGTGTCTGAGTGACCCCGCCAAGGACTTCTCTGCTCGTTGCAACCCCATCTATGTCAGTAGGGTGGTCAGTGCCATGGTAAGATTGGAGATCTGACCCACACTACATAACAGTGACAACATTATTGAACCCCACTAGTAACAGTAAACAGGTTTCCATCCAACCTTTTTATGCAAGTAAAGTACATGTCAGATAAAACATTTTATGACATTTCATGAAAGTGCTGATGGAAAATGTGTCAGTCAACTTTACGAAGGTTGACACAGACTACATTACACACATGTTCATTAAATACAATAGATGGCCATAATCACCCCCAGACACACCTTCTAATTTGATGGGTCATGTAATAATCTGGCCGAAGTGGAGACTTTTGTTTAGACATGTAGCTAGCTAGGTAGCTTGCTAAACAATGCACTAGTATAACCCCAACTCAAACTACTACCAATACAAACATTGTCATAGCTGTAGAATGAATCTGCAGGTAGCTAAAGCTAACAAAATAGGTTCAATGTTAGCTAGCTAAAAATAGGGTATAATTAGCAATGCAAATGGTATTCTGATTTGAATAAATTTACTATGCAGATCATATACATAGCGTTGCTAGCGAGCCAGCATGCTAACGTTTAGTAGCTAACTAACAGAACGCTTTAACTTGCAACGACAACAACTTTATTACAAAATTAGAAAACTTTTTCTGGGAAATGTAGCTAGACTCTTACCCATATATATGGATGAATGCCTCACGGCAGACCCGAGACATTTAACTCGGTTATGTTTTTAGCTACATCTTGTTTGGCCAGATTTGTGTCAAGTCACTCCAGTTCACACTGACGGTGGCGTATGCAGTAAGTAGCCCATCACTTTTCCTACTGACTTGTCGATAGCGCCTGATAAATTCAGGACATCAATGTTGTTGAGATTTGTAGTTCTCAAAGGCTAACATTATATGTATCAAAAACGGCGCAGTAGAAATGACTGTCAACACATTCTGAACAGCTCATGTCATAGACAGAAGACCAATCCAAGCTTAGCGTGAAGGTTCCTGACTTTTTCCATGGCTAAACCAACTGGGCTCGTAAATTAACAATTGTATTCGTATTTATGGATGGAATACAAGTATCTAATTAAGGCATATGAAAGTTCACATGTTCTAAAAGTAATTTCTGCCCCAAAAAAACGTATTTTGATCAAACAAATTATGTTTACGTTAAAATGCTGCTCCTGTGAAGTAGTGACGTGCGACATGCACCAAGTTTCCTGAAACGAGTCACAATGAATTTAACAGCAAAGTTTTTTTTTTTTTATCTCATCACACACATATTATTACGCCTCTTATCTGAAAGAAAAGTCAATTTAATGGAGACACATCACTGGTGGGAAAATGCGCCCATATTGTTTTTATGCTTTTATGATTAAAAAAAAAGTGCATTAATATCTGTCGCCAATTGGATGGAAAGCCTAGCTAATGCCAACATTATTGATTTAACATTGACAATATTATTGACCCCCACTAGTAACAGTGACAACATTATTGAACAGCACTAGTAACAGTGACATTAATGAACCCTACTAGTAACAGTGACAACATTATTGAACCAAAGTAGTCAGTGACAACATTATTGAACCCCACTAGTAATAATATAAAATAATATAATAATAAGTGACATTAATGAACCCTACTAGTAACAGTGACATTAATGAACCCCACTAGTAACAGTGACATTAATGAACCCCATTAGTAACAGTGACATTAATGAACCCTATTAGTAACATTGACAACATTATTGAACCAAAGTAGTCAGTGACAACATTATTGAACCCCACTAGTAACAGTGCCATTAATGAACCCTACTAGTAACAGTGACATTAATGAACCCTACTAGTAACAGTGACATTAATGAACCCCACTAGTAACAGTGACATTAATGAACCCCACTAGTAACAGTGACATTAATGAACCCTACTAGTAACAGTGACATTAATGAACCCTACTAGTAACAGTGACATTAATGAACCCTACTAGTAACAGTGACATTAATGAACCCCACTAGTAACAGTGACATTAATGAACCCTACTAGTAACAGTGACATTAATGAACCCTACTAGTAACAGTGACATTAATGAACCCTACTAGTAACAGTGACATTAATGAACCCTACTAGTAACAGTGACATTAATGAACCCTACTAGTAACATTGACAACATTATTGAACCAAAGTAGTCAGTGACAAGATTATTGAACCCCACTAGTAACAGTGCCATTAATGAACCCTACTAGTAACAGTGACATTAATGAACCCCACTAGTAACAGTGACATTAATGAACCCTACTAGTAACAGTGCCATTAACAAACCCCACTAGTAACAGTGACAACATTATTGAACCAAAGTAGTCAGTGACAACATTATTGAACCCCACTAGTAACAGTGACATTAATGAACCCTACTAGTAACAGTGACATTAATGAACCCTACTAGTAACAGTGACATTAATGAACCCCACTAGTAACAGTGACATTAATGAACCCCACTAGTAACAGTGACATTAATGAACCCTACTAGTAACATTGACAACATTATTGAACCAAAGTAGTCAGTGACAACATTATTGAACCCCACTAGTAACAGTGCCATTAACAAACCCCACTAGTAACAGTGACAACATTATTGAACCAAAGTAATCAGTGACAACATTAATGAACCCCACTAGTAACTGTGACAACATTATTGAACCCCACTAGTAACAGTGACAACATTATTGAACCCCACTAGTATCAGTGACATTAATGAACCCCACTAGTAACAGTGACATTAATGAACCCCACTAGTAACAGTGACAACATTATTGAACCAAAGTAGTGAGTGACAACATTAATGAACCCCACTAGTAAACGTGACAGCATTATTGAACCCCACTAGTAACAGTGACAACATTATTGAACCCCACTAGTAACAGTGACAACATTATTGAACCCCACTAGTAACAGTGACAACATTATTGAACCCCACTAGTAGCCGTGACAACATTATTGAAGAGGTTGGAGTAGCCAGGCGGAAGGCATGGCCAGCCGTTGAGAAGTGCTTATTGGAAGTTTTCGATAATCATGGATTTATCGGTGGAGACCGTGTTTCCAGCCTCAGTGCAGTGGGCAGCTGAGGAGGTGCTCTTGTTCTCCATGGACTTCACAGTGTCCCAGAACTTTGGAGTTGGAGCTACAGGATGCAAACTCTGCCTGAAGACATTCTAGCTTCTGGACTGACTGCGTGTATTGGTTCCTGGACTTCCTGAACAGTTGCATATCACGGGGCTATTCGATGCCATTGCAGTCCGCCACAGGATGTTTTTGTGCTGGACGAGGGCAGTCAGGTCTGGAAATGAACCAAGGGCTGTATCTGTTCTTGGTTCTGCATTTTTGAACGGAGCATGCTTATCTAAAATGGTGAGGAAGTTACTTTTAAGAATGACCAGGCATCCTCAACTGACGGGATGAGGTCAATGTCTCCAGGATACACGGGCTGTGGCCGATTAGGAAAGGCCTGCTCACAGAAGTGTTTTAGGAGCGTTTGACAGTGATGAGGGGGTGGTACTTTGATCTGGGGTTCGTGGCGGATAGCAGGCGATGAGGCAGTGATCGCTGAGATCCTGGCTGGAAGACAGCGGAGTATATTTGGAGGGCCAGTTGGTCAGGATGGCGTCTATGAGGGTGCCCTTGTTTATAGAGTTAGGGTTGTACCTGGTGGGTTCCTTGATGATTTGAGTGAGATTGAGGGCATCTAGCTTAGATTGTAGGGACTGCCGGGGTGTTAAGCATATCCCAGTTTAGGTCACCTAACAGAACAAACTCTGAAGCTAGATGGGGGCGATCAATTCACAAATGGTGTCCAGGGCGCAGCTGGGAGCTGACGGGGGTCGGTAGCAGGCGGCAACAGTGATAGACTTGTTTCTGGAGAGAGTAATTTTCAAAATTAGTAGTTCAAACTGTTTGGGTATGGACCTGGAAAGTATGACATTACTTTGCAGGCTATCTCTGCAGTAGACTGCGACTCCGCCCCCCTTTGGCAGTTCTATCTTGACGGAAGATGTTATAGTTGGGTATGGAAATCTCTGAATTTTTGGTGGCCTTCCTGAGCCAGGATTCAGACACGGCAAGGACATCAGGGTTAGCAGAGTGTGCTAAAGCAGTGAGTAAAACAAACTTAGGGAGGAGGCTTCTGATGTTGACATGCATAAAACCAAGACTTTTTCGATCACAGAAGTCAACAAATGAGGGTACCTGGGGGCATGCAGGGCCTGGGTTTACCTCCACATCACCCGCGGAACAGAGAAGGAGTAGTATGAGGGTGCGGCTAAAGGCTATCAAAACTGGTCGCCTAGAGCGTTGGGGGCAGAGATAAGAGGAGCAGGTTTCTGGGCATGGTAGAATATATTCAGGGCATAATGCGCAGACAGGGGTATGGTGGGTGCGGTACAGCGGAGGTAAGCCCAGGCACTGGTGATGATGAGAGAGGTTGCATCTCTGGACATGCTGGTTGTAATGGGTGAGGTCACCGCATGTGTGGGGGGTGGGACAAAGGAGGTAACAGGGGTATCCAGAGTGGATCTAGGGGCTCCATTGTGAACTAAAACAATGATAACTAACCTGAACAACAGTATACAAGGCATATTGACATTTGGGAGAGACATACAGCGAGGCATACAGTAATCACAGGTGTTGAATTGGGAAAGCTAGCTAAAAACAGTAGGCGAGGCTAATCAGCTAGCACAACAAACAGCAGGTAAAATGGCGTTGACTAGGCAACTGGGCCGACAGATAAACAAACAAGCAGAATGGGGTACCGTGATTAATGGACAGTCCAGCGTGCGTCAGCTATGTAGCCAAGAGATCAGTGTCCAGGGGGCAGCGGTGGATGGGCAGGGAAGCTGGGCTGGCGGTGTTATCCAGATTTTTTTTTTTTTTTTTTTTTTTTTTTTTTTTTTAAACTAACAATGACTAAATAGCTTGTAGCTAGTTAGCTGGGTGGACAATTATAAATATCTAGCTGTCTGGATAGATTGTAAACTCTCCTTCCAGACTCACATTAAGCATCTCCAATTCAAAAGTAAATCTAGAATCAGCTTCCTATTTCGCAACAAAGCCTCTTTCACTCATAATGCCAAACATACCCTCGTAAAACTGACTATCTTGCCGATCCTTGTCTTCGGCGATGTCATTTACAAAATAGCCTCCAACACTCTACTTAGCAAATTGGATGCAGTCTATCACAGTGCAATCCATTTTGTCACCAAAGCCCCATATACTACCCACCATTGTGATCTGTATGCTCTCGTTAGCTGGTCCTCACTGCATATTCATTGCCAAACCCACTGGCTCCAGATCATCTATAACTGTTTGCTAGGTAAAGCTCCTCCTTATCTCAGCTCACTGGTCAACATAGCAACACCCACCCGTAGCACATGCTCCAGCAGGATATTTCACTGGTCATCCCCAAAACCAACACCTCCTGTGGCCGCCTTTCCTTCCTTCCAGTTCTCTGCTGCCAATGACTGGAACGAATTGCAAAAGTTGGAGACTTATATTTCCCTCACTAACTTTAAGCGTTAGCTGTCAGAGCAGCTTACCGATCGCTGCAGCTGTACACAGCCCATCTGTAAATAGCCCATCCAACCAACTACTTACCTTATCTTTCTGTTCTTTTTCACACCAGTATTTTTACTTGCACATTCTATTCTGCACATATATCACTCCAGTGTAAATTGCTGAATTGTAATTACTTCGCCACTATAGGCCTATTTTTTGCCTTACCTCCTTACAGGTATACAGATTGTTCCATTGTGTTATTGACTGTACTTTTGTTCATCCCATGTGTAACTCTGTGTTGTTTTTGTCTCACTGGCCAGGTTGCAGTTTTACCTGGTTAAATAAAGGTGAAATAAATCAAATGAACATTTTTTTTTAAATTCTACTGAAATACGAAGTGTCCGGCTGTATGATGTCCCTGTAAAATACAAAATAAAAGTGGTAAAGGATAAATTAATCTGTAAATATTCATGCACTCATGAAGCAAAATGTTTGTTTGTCAAATATTTGTCTTGCAGTAATGTAATATATCTGCTGTTAAAATGATATAGAGCATGTGTGTACATAAGAGGGAAGAACACACACTTCAGTAACATTCAACAAAGTCCCAGTCCATTGAGCTCAGGGTCAGAGAAAAGACCCCCAGTCCTCTTCACACACCTCTTCGTTTTCATTCACCTCATACACACGTACCCACACTGCCACTCATCGTCTAGCTGGACCCTTGAATCAGAGCTTTGATCTTCTGTAGGTTGTGATTCACAGCAATGTCCAAAAACTGCACCCAGTTCAGGTCTGCTTCTAAACACACGTGACTGGCCCTGAGGAGGAAGGAGGAGGAGAAGAGAGAGGGAGAGGGCTGTGGACCAGTATAGGAAGGAGAAGAGAGGGAGAGGGCTGTGGACCAGTATAGGAAGGAGAAGAGAGGGAGAGGGCTGTGTACCAGTATAGGAAGGAGAAGAGAGGGAGAGGGCTGTGGACCAGTATAGGAAGGAGAAGAGAGGGAGAGGGCTGTGGACCAGTATAGGAAGGAGAAGAGAGGGAGAGGGCTGTGGACCAGTATAGGAAGGAGAAGAGATGGAGAGGGCTGTGGACCAGTATAGGAAGGAGAAGAGAGGGAGAGGGCTGTGGACCAGCATAGGAAGGAGAAGAGAGGGAGAGGGCTGTGGACCAGTATAGGAAGGAGAAGAGAGGGAGAGGGCTGTGTACCAGTATAGGAAGGAGAAGAGAGGGAGAGGGCTGTGGACCAGTATAGGAAGGAGAAGAGAGGGAGAGGGCTGTGTACCAGTATAGGAAGGAGAAGAGAGGGACAGGGCTGTGGACCAGTATAGGAAGGAGAAGAGAGGGAGAGGGCTGTGGACCAGTATAGGAAGGAGAAGAGAGGGAGAGGGCTGTGGACCAGTATAGGAAGGAGAAGAGAGGGAGAGGGCTGTGGACCAGTATAGGAAGGAGAAGAGAGGGAGAGGGCTGTGTACCAGTATAGGAAGGAGAAGAGAGCGACAGGGCTGTGGACCAGTATAGGAAGGAGAAGAGAGGGAGAGGGCTGTGGACCAGTATAGGAACACCTGTCGACAACTTCCAGTGAAATTGGAGGGTGCGCAATTCAAATAAATAATCATAAAAATTATAGATATTAAACATTTAGCTACATACAAGTGTCTTATATCGGTTAAAAGCTTAAATTATTGTACATCTATCTGATTTACAATATGTTTTACAGCAAAAGCATGCCATGCGATTGTTTGAGGACGGCGCCCCACATCAACATATTCCACCGGCACAGGCTTCATAAAATCACAAATAGCAATTAAATATTCACTTACTTTTTAAAAATCTTCTTCTGATTTGCATTCCAAAGGGTCCCAACTACTACATGTAGTGTCGTTTTGTTAGATAAAATCCTTCTTTATATCCCAAAAAGTCAGTTTAGTTGGTGCCATCGGTTTGAGTAATCCACTCGTTCAACACGCAGAGAAAGGAATCCAAAAAGCTATCGCTAAACTATGTTAAAACAAGTCAAAATACGTTTCTATCTAATCCTCAGGTACCCTAAAATGTAATTAAACTATAATATTTCATAAGGAAAGAATTATGTTCAATAGGAAAATGATATTAGCAGGCGCGCGCACAGACTGCTTTCCAACTCCCAGTACGAAAACTAATTTTTCTTCCTCATTTAGGAGGAAACAAGCCTGAAACTTTGAACAAAGACTTTTGACATCTAGTGGAAGCCATAGGAAATGCAATCTGGGAGCTGGATTTGAATATGCCCCTATATCTTCCATTGTAAGAGCATGTGCTCTCAAAAAAAAAGGAATTCCGGTTGGTATTTCTTTGGATTTTCTCCTAACATATCGATTGTGTCATACATTAATTTAACATTTTTACAAACGCCAAAGTGTTTTCTATCCAATGGTTCCAATTATATGCATATCCTGGCTTCTGGGCCTGAGTAAGAGGCAGTTTACTTTGGGCATGTCAGCCAGGTGGAAATTCAGAAATACGTATCACATGGTAAATCTACCGTGGATTTTAAATGTGGATGTCTGACCTACTTGACCTGTGTACTGAGTTCACATGGTTGTCATAGAACCAATCTCTCTTTCTCAATAACAACATGTTTAGTTTACAGGTACTCTTGTTAATCTTATTTCATTTGTCTCCACTTCTTTTGATACTTTTGATACCTTGCGTCACTAATAAATGATAATTTGTTGTCCAGGGGTTTTGTAATGATGAATAATGGTAACTTTGGGGAAACATGATGAGGGTGTTTCCACCAATTCGGTGCCTTTTGAGATGCGTAACTTTTGGTTTCACCCAATTTTAGCATTCTGTCATAACGAACTCATTTTCCCATTCATTTAGATACCAGCTGGCCGGCTGAGTCTCCCTTTTATGTAGATACCAGCTGGCCGGGTGAGTGTCCCATTCATTTAGATCGGGGCCAGTCTTTCTCATTCATCTAGGATCGAGGCCTCCAGATTTCTCCCAATAGAGGGCGCACTTGCCACCAGACTGTGATGTCATGCACAATTTTAGTATTCCACTTGGAGGGGCCTTCCAATGATCACAGGGTTTCATCCAGGTCAGCAGGGTGGATCAGCCAATGAATGATGCTCCTGAGCAGGATGGCATATGACAATAAATCACTAACATTGGGCCCGTATCCTCAGTATCTCGGCGTAGGAGTGCTGAACTAGAACCTGTTTTGCCTTTTAGATCGTAATAAGATTATATGGACAGATCCTAGATTAGCACTCCTACTCTGAGACAGTTTGAGACAGTTTGTGGATTCAGGTCCTGGCCCCATATCTGTTTGTGCTCTTGTCTACTCCATCAAGCCAAACACAACAATGAATGACAGGTCACTCAGGTTAACATGGCGCTCCATGCTGTCACAAAAGCAGTTGCCCTCTTGGTTTTATTTACTCTGCTCTCCCAATGTATATAGAAGTATTGTTGGACTTCTTTGTGGAGTGAAGATATCAGAGAAAGAAAATGTACTTTTTTTTTTTAGAAAGAGCCAGTGTGTGTTGAACAGAACATCTTCATGTGTGTGTCCACAGGCAGCTGATCTTGATCATGGAGTTGTACAGCCACGATGATGTGTATAACTACCTCAGACAAATAGCACTGACCCTCTGCTGAGACAAAGTGTCAGAGGTCCGGTGGATCTCTTACCAGCTGGTAGGCATGCCATTTGCACTTGAATTTGTTTGGGGAGTGAAATGATGTAACAATGTTTTATTATTATTGTTTGACAGCCTCAAGTACTCATATTGTCCTCAATGATATGAGGTCTGCTTGTGTGCGCATGTCTGTATTGTGACAAACTTCTGTGGAAGTGACAGTCATCTCATCTCATCTCATCAGTGACCTGCCTTTCTTAAAGAATGGGAAGCATCCAAACATTGTTTGCGTCACAAATGGCTGAAAATATTCCATTGTCTGTGTCAGGACAACAATCGAAAAATAGGAAATGACTATGAAATAACAAAATATTTCAGTTGTGTATATTACTTTTTTATTTGATCATCTCATCTCTGCTCAGGCAATAGCAGCCAGCCAACCATCTCTGTGCTTCCCATGCTCAACAGTCTTTTAGTCATCCTACTTAGCTAGGCTAGTGGCTAGATGGTAGCTACCTAAGTATGCTGCAGAGGTGTCTAATTACCACGTTTATGCGCTGAACTAGGTTGAATATTTGCTTCATGAAACTACAACTCCCTTCAGCCCAGCATCCCACATACACTATATACACAAAAGTATGTGGACACGACTTCAAATGAGTGGATTCGGATATTTCAGCCAAACCTATTGCTAAAAGGTGTATAAAATAGAGCACACAGCCATACAATCTCCATAGACAAACATTGACAGTAGAATGGCCTTACTGAAGAGCTCAGTGACTTTCGGCGTGGCACTGTCATAGGATGCCACATTTTCTACAAGTCAGTTTGTCCCGATCAACTGTAAGTACTGTTATTGTGAAGTGGCAACGTCTAGGTGCAACAACAGCTCAGCCGCGAAGTGGTAGGCCACACAAGCTCACAGAACGGGACCGCCGAGTATTGTAGCTTGTTAAAATCTGTCTAACACAAAAATGTGAGGAAGACCGAGGAGACACTGATTATTGATGATGAATAGATACAGATATGTTTGAATGCCGTCATGTTCATATAATCTCAGACATAAATTACTGCAGTTTAAGATCATCAGTAGAATGTACTATATGCCAGCGAAACTGAATATCATGCACTCAGAAATGTAATTCCTCTGCTAGAAGTGTAAAACACAAAAGGGGACATATTTTCATATGTTATGCTATCGTGAAGGCTGACTGAATTCTGGCAAAGAGTATGTACTTTTATCTCAGCACGTCTACAGATTATCCCTTCTCCCTGGTTTTGTTTGCTTGGAAATGTTGATACTGGTGACAGTTATCTGAAGAAACTGTGTAACTTAGCATTTATAACGGCTAAGACATGCATTGCCATTAATTGGAGGGTTGGTTATCCTCCTACAATGTCACAATAGATGACAGAAATGTCAAGTTATGTATCACTAGATTTGATTTATTACTAGATTTAAAAGTATACTGTGCGACAAAGTACACTGTATTAAAAACATGTGCGTCTAACTTTCTCACTCATCATTATTCATAATTCATTCAGGATTATCCATAATCATGGTAGCATCCACATTCACGGAGACATGTTTAGAAACAGATTATATTCTTATTTACAATCAAAGTAACCCCCCAAAAGCCAAGGAGAGGGCTCACAAAAGTCAGAAATAGCTATTAAATTAATCACTAACCTTTGATCTTCATCAGATGGCATACATGGACCTCATGTTACACAATACATTTATGTGTTGTTTGATAAAGTTCATATTTATATCCAAAAATCTCAGTTTACATTGGCGCGTTCAGAAATGCATTGTCTCAAACAAAGATCCGGTGAAAGTGCAGAGAGCCACATCAAATTACAGAAATACTCATCATAAACATTGATCTAAGATACAAGAGCTTAACATACATTTAAAGATAAACTTCTCCTTAATGCAACCACTGTGTCAGATTTCAAAAAGGCGAAAGCACACTTTGTGATTATGTTTTGTCAGCGCCTAGCAACAAAAACCATACAGCCATTTTCCAACCAATGAGAGGTGTCACAAAAGTCAGAAATGGTGTTAAAATGAATCACTTACCTTTGATGATCTTCATCTGGTGGCACTCCCAGGTCTCCATGTTACAGAATAAATGTTTGTTTTGTTCGATAATGTCCCTCTTTATCTCCAAAAACCTCTGTTTTGTTGGTGCGTTTAGTTCAGAAATCCAAAGGCACAATGCGCTTTCTCAACATCAAGACAAAGTCAAAAAGTTACAATAACAGTTAGTAGAAACATGTCAAACGATGTTTAAAATTAATCCTCAGGTTGTTTTTGTCATAAATAATCAATAATATTTCAACCGGACAAAAGCTTTGTCAATAGAAAAGGAGAAACAAGAAAGGCTCATGTCTGGAAATGTCCACTGTCCACTCATTGAAAGTGCTGTATCTCCCTCATTTTTCAGATTAAAAGCCTGAAACAATGCCTAAAGACTGGCCACATGTAGAGGAAGCCATAAAGATGGTGAACTGGGTCCTAAGTCTTTGTATGGTGGATAGGTTTTCAATGGAAAAACAGCCTTTCAAAATAATAGTACTTCCTGGTTAGATTTTCCTCAGGTTTTCGCCTTCCATATCAGTTCTGTTATACTCACATACATTATTGTAACAGTTCTGGAAACATTAGAGTGTTTTCTATTCAAATCTACTAATTATATGCATATCCTAGCTTCTCCGCCTGAGTAGCAGGCAGTTTAATTTGGGCACGCTTTTCATCCAAAATTCTGAATGCTGCCCCCTAGTGAAGTTTTAAGAGGCAAGCCGTCATTTTGATTAAGACATGAGTGAGCTGAGGCGGATGTTGCCTATATACCGCTTATTCGTTCAGTACTTTTGAAATGGACAGCGACATAATTCAGAGCATGGGCCATTCTTACAGTATTTTCCCCGTACTCCAAGTCAGAACCGTAGGATAAATAACGGGGGCACATAAGCAGACAATGCTCTTACAATGAGGGTACGTGAGCAGACAATGAAAGCTTTTACAATTGAGGTACGTAAGCAGCTGTTACAATATTAGATGATGACATTTCTCTAAAACAGGCTATAGGCTATATGTGGACCACCAAGTCAGAACAGTTGTACAAACAGTCCCTGCAGTGTATCACACAATTGCCACACTATTTAATACATGATAATTCTGGCAAGCACGTACCTATTTTCTTCCATTTGTTTGTTGTAAAGGTCGATGGCTCGTGTATATAAGGTGTCTTGCTGAGCCAAAGCGTTTGATTTCCCCAGTAGTTCGAGTTTAACAGCGTTGTCTATATGTGATGCACAATTCCCATGTTTAGAGACCCTTTCAGACAGATGTTTTAAATCCTTAAAACCAGACTTGGACCACACACACTCTTCATTGAATAGCAGGCAGAGGAATCAAATAGTGTTTGCTTTGAGATCCTTGTAGTTAGCCACTGCTTCCTTCCAAACCACTCGTAGTTGAGTTTGTGAGTTCCGACTTGTTGTGTAATGTTTATGGCAAATGAGCACAGAGACGTTTTATCTATTATTTCTCTTCATATGATGAGGATGGAAAAGGATTTGCCAGTAGATTGTCAACGTGATTCATGATGATGACTGCTTGTCTAGCTTGATTGCTAAGATTTTGAAAGTATGATGTTGACATGATCAGTCCAATCAAAGCTAAGGTAGAAAAAAACGTGATTTGACTAAATTGTATCTGTGGCCAATGACCTTCAGCCTTCTTGGACAGGCACTTCTGCTGGAAATCTATGGCAGCACCCAAAGGTGCTTGAATGTTCTAGCTCTAACCACTAGGCAGGTAGCCTAGCCACTAGGTAGGTAGCCAAGTACCGAGGAAGGTAGCCTAGCACAGCCTAGTACCTAGGAAGGTAGCCTATCACAGCCTAGTACCTAGGAAGGTAGCCTAGCACAGCACCTAGGAAGGTAGCCTAGAACAGGACCTAGGAAGGTAGCCCAGCACCTCGGAAGGTGCTAGTTTTTATTTTATTTTTTATTTCACCTTTGTTTAACCAGGTAGGCAAGTTGAGAACAAGTTCTCATTTACAATTGCGACCTGGCCAAGATAAAGCAAAGCAGTTCGACAGATACAACGACACAGAGTTACACATGGAGTAAAACAAACATACAGTCAATAATACAGTATAAACAAGTCTATATACAATGTGAGCAAATGAGGTGAGAAGGGAGGTAAAGGCAAAAAAGGCCATGGTGGCAAAGTAAATACAATATAGCAAGTAAAACACTGGAATGGTAGTTTTGCAATGGAAGAATGTGAAATGTAGAAATAAAAATAATGGGGTGCAAAGGAGCAAAATAAATGAATTAATTAAATACCGTTGGGAAAGAGGTCGTTGTTTGGGCTAAATTATAGGTGGGCTATGTACAGGTGCAGTAATATGTGAGCTGCTCTGACAGTTGGTGCTTAAAGCTAGTGAGGGAGATAAGTGTTTCCAGTTTCAGAGATTTTTGTAGTTCGTTCCAGTCATTGGCAGCAGAGAACTGGAAGGAGACGCGGCCAAAGAAAGAATTGGTTTTGGGGGTGACTAGAGAGATATACCTGCTGGAGCGTGTGCTACAGGTGGGAGATGCTCTGGTGACCAGCGAGCTGAGATAAGGGGGGACTTTACCTAGCAGGGTCTTGTAGATGACATGGAGCCAGTGGGTTTGGTGACGAGTATGAAGCGAGGGCCAACCAACGAGAGCGTACAGGTCGCAATGGTGGGTAGTATATGGGGCTTTGGTGACAAAACGGATTGCATTGTGATAGACTGTATCCAATTTGTTGAGTAGGGTATTGGAGGCTATTTTGTAAATGACATCGCCAAAGTCGAGGATTGGTAGGATGGTCAGTTTTACAAGGGTATGTTTGGCAGCATGAGTGAAGGATGCTTTGTTGCGAAATAGGAAGCCAATTCTTGATTTAACTTTGGATTGGAGATGTTTGATATGGGTCTGGAAGGAGAGTTTACAGTCTAACAAGACACCTAAGTATTTGTAGTTGTCCACGTATTCTAAGTCAGAGCCTTCCAGAGTAGTGATGTTGGACAGGCGGGTAGGTGCAGGTAGCGATCGGTTGAAGAGCATGCATTTAGTTTTACTTGTATTTAAGAGCAATTGGAGGCCACGGAAGGAGAGTTGTATGGCATTGAAGCTTGCCTGGAGGGTTGTAAACACAGTGTCCAAAGAAGGGCCAGAAGTATACAGAATGGTGTCGTCTGCGTAGAGGTAGATCAGAGACTCACCAGCAGCAAGAGCGACCTCATTGATGTATACAGAGAAAAGAGTTGGTCCAAGAATTGAACCCTGTGGCACCCCCATAGAGACTGCCAGAGGTCCGGACAGCAGACCTTCCGATTTGACACACTGAACTCTATCAGAGAAGTAGTTGGTGAACCAGGCGAGGCAATCATTTGAGAAACCAAGGCTGTCGAGTCTGCCGATGAGGATGTGGTGATTGACAGAGTCGAAAGCCTTGGCCAGATCAATGAATATGGCTGCACAGTAATGTTTCTTATCGATGGCGGTTAAGATATCGTTTAGGACCTTGAGCGTGGCTGAGGTGCACCCATGACCAGCTCTGAAACCAGATTGCATAGCAGAGAAGGTATGGTGAGATTCGAAATGGTCGGTAATCTGTTTGTTGACTTGGCTTTCGAAGACCTTAGAAAGGCATGGTAGGATAGATATAGGTCTGTAGCAGTTTGGGTCAGCCTAGTGGTTAGACCATTGGACTAGTAACGGAAAGGTTGCTAGATCGAATACCCAAGCTGACACATTAAAATTCTGTCGTTCTGCCCCTGAACAAGGCAGTTCCTAGGCCATAATTGAAAATAAGAATATGTTCTTAACGGACTTGCCTAGTTAAATAAATACACAGATTTTGTGGTGACGTATTGTTCCCATGAGTGACAGAACACTGAGCCAATCACAAAGCAACTGGAGAACATTACCAACCCCTACATTCTATATTTTCCGCTGGCTGCCCCACCACCACAGAAAGCACGGAGCAAGGCTGAAACACCTGCATTTTGGAGCTGCCTTACTCCAGAAAGCAAAAAAAGAGGCCATGTTTGTATGCAGCTTTATTGACTCAATATATATATATATTTTTTTTTTTTACATTGTTTGCAAACTTACATGTGACACCAAAAAATATTATAGATTATTATTATTTTTATGTAGTAGGTGTGGCTCAAAACCACTGGTCGGTAAATGATGAGATCAAACTATTGCGCTCCCTCACCTAAAAATCTCCACTTCACCACTGACTATATAGGCAATTTTTATTGTCACTTGCTGAGACAATCACGTTACAAAGTCGCAAATCCATTAAAAAAGTGTGCCTACCATCTGACCATAATATACCAGGTACTTCCAAGTCAATATAACTAAACTGATACTAAGTATCAGTTGATCATGAAAGATTCGATTTTTTTCAACTGGTGTGTATTATTATTTAATTTTTTTATAATACAGAAATCAACTTACATTGCTACATCAAACATGTCTAACAAAACAAAACACAGGTATTAACAAGAAAATACTCAAAAACACACTAAATATAAATAAAATAATTCAAAAAATAAACCATTATAATTTAATAAGATCATTAAATTCAATCAGAAAAATGTGTAATTTTGGAATTTTTGTTTGTGTATAAAGTATTTGGCAACAAGAATTTAGAAAATGAACAATAATTTCAGTTGTCTTATCATCATTGCAATAGTAACATAATATCTTTCATGTCAAAAACATAGGCATTTTTTCAACTGTGTGTATGTTACTGTCGCACATGAGCCGAAAGCGCAACAATGGGACTCTAACGTCTATCACCATAGCAACAGTAATAGTCAGACAACATTCCAAACGGAAGAGAATTCATTAATTCATTATTTTAGAATTCTAAACCCTTTCTAATCTGCAAAAATTATTGAGCGCGTTTCTATGAGCAATCCAGTGGCACAAGGAAGAGGATTTCACTTCAGGTAACGAGACCCAAAAGTGCAGTTTACCGTGACCTGTCGAAGAAAGTCAAGTTCAGTCTTGATGCGGGAGAGATGTTCGTTGTGCCCGACTGCCACCACAATATGAGAATCAGAGAGCTAAAAAACACCATGGAATTAGTGGTTGGGATTCCCATAGACTTCCAGAGAGTATGCTACCTGGATAATGGTAAAATAAATACCTCTGATGTCATTTGCTGGTTTAACTGTTGACATATGTTAATGAGAAATGGGGAGATGTTGTTGTTTAATTGATTAGATATGTATTCATAGATTTTTATTGGGTTTAATGAAGTTAGAATCACGGACCTTATAAATCTCAAACGTAGGCGAGCAGTGACAGGCCCGTCATGGTGAACATTTTATTGAGGGTGTTTTCCAGTCAGACTAATTATCTAATGATGTGCTTCTCTGACCAGACCTAATGTATACTCTCTCCACCCAACAGGTGACATATGTGATGACACCACTATATTCACTGAAATAACATCATCCCTGGAACTACTGCCACCCTGATGATCTGGCCTTATGATGGATGGTCTGAGCTTGTGATAGCTGCAGCTACTGGGGATGTATTCAAGGTGATGTGGCATGAAAGAAGAACCTAGAATAGTCTACAGCAGTCCTACACAGAGACTCTCTATGTCTCAGGTCATTATTGATCATAGTAAAAAAAAAGTAAGGTTCTGAGTGGTGCAGCGGTCTAAGGCACTGCATCTCAATGCAAGAGGTGTTACTACAGACCCTGGTCCGATTCCAGGCTGTATCACAACTGGCCGGGGTAGGCCGTCATTGTAAATAAGAATTTGTTCTTAACTGACTTGCCTAGTTAAATAAAGGTTAAAAACCATCATCACCTAATAGCAATACTGCATTTCTTTACGAGACTTGCTGAAAGACCCACCATGGACACATGCCTGCTGTGTCGAACGGTTTATTATTTTAAACAATTTACTATTTTTAATTCCTGAAGATGTAACTTTTTGTAGATACCGAGTTTTTCCAGTACGCTGGCAATATCTGTGTCATGTTAATTCGGTCACGGAAAACATTTGGCAGAAGAAAGCAAAAGTCAAGCCAGTATCTCCTTGTTTCAGTCTGTTTTCTTTCTGTCTGCCTAACGAAGTTGACCCTGTTATCTTTGTAGGGGCCAATGTTAAGGGCCAGACACCGAGGGCCAGTTGCAGTCCATCCAGGAGCTACTGGTGCCCCACACCAACTGGAGGACGCTGAGGGCATGACAGCTCTGAGAACCGCCATGCGCTGGGGCCAGAGGAAGAGCACCCGGCAGCTCTTCCTCTTCCACTGGCAGGAGCGTGACTCCCAGCTACGTACCTGGCACTGGGGTGCCCATGCCCAGAGATACAGCACCTCCCTGGGGCGCTGTAGCCGTGGGGTGGAGGGCAGGGTGGAAGTGAGGCAGAACACGGCCATGAGGGCCCAGGCAAGGAGGGCGTGGATGGGGGATGCGTGACCAGAGCTGCATGTCAAGAACAGGGCAGATGGCCAAGAGCCTGGTCCTGGAGAGCCATGTACGCAGGATTTTATTCCAGCCCAGCACTAACACACCAGTTCCTAACTACTCTGGATTGAATCGTATGAGCAGTCGGATCATTTGAATCAGATGTGTTAGTGTTGGGTTGGAACAAAAGCCTGCTAACAGACAATGTTTCGCCCTTGTTCATTTAGTCAGAAGTTTGCCTACCTCTCCTACGTCGGACGTTGAGTAAGTGCTTTCGCAATGGTCCCGAGCAGCAAAACTCCCTTCATGAAATTATCAAGAAGCAGAAAAGTAGATGAACTGACATGTGTAATCAAGATAAACCAGTGAAAAAAAGGTGCAGCTAAAAGTTGTAATCACATTAGTCAGAAATGGGGAAATAAGATGGCTTGAGCAACCTGGATGATAGAATGTGACACTGCTTATTGGTGAATAAAAGTAGAAACCAGAGAGATGAGAACAAAGTACCTTTAATGTTTAAAGTACCTTTACCAGAGAGATAAATCAGAACAATATTGTAAAAATATATAAATACTAGAAAAAATGTATATAAATACTGTATGATATTTCCACATTTCCATATTTTGTTACTTTACAGCCTTATTCTGAAATTGATTACATTATTTCCCACCACATCAATCTACATACAATACCCCATAAAGAGAAAGCAAAAAAAGGTTTTTAGATTTTTTGCAAATAAATATTTAAAAAATCAGACCCTTTGCTATGAGGCTCTACATTTAACTCGGGTGCATCCTGTTTCCATTGATCATCCTTGATACATTTTTACAACTTGATTTGAGTCCACCTGTGGTAAATTCAATTGATTGGAAATTATTTGGAAAGGCACACACCGGTCTATATAAGGTCCCACAGTTGACATTGCGTGTCAGAGCAAAAACCAAACTATGAGGTTGAAGGAATTGTTCCGTAGAGCGCCGAGACAGGATTGTGTCAAGGCAAAGATCTGGGGAAGGGTACCAAAACATTTCTGCAGCATTGAAGGTCCCCAAGAACAGTGGCCTCCATCATTATTAAATGGAAAAGGTTTGGAACCACCAAGATTCTTCTTAGAGCTGGCCACCCGGCCAAACTGAGCAATCGGGGAAGAAGGGCCTTGGTCAGGGAGGTGACCAAGAACCCGATGGTCACTCTGACAGAGCTCCAGAGTTCTGCAGCACTCTACCAATCAGGCCTTTATGCTAGCGTTGCCAGACGGAAGCCATTCCTCAGTAAAAGGCATATGACAGCCCGCTTGGAGTTAGCCAAAAGGCTATCTTATTAGATATTTTATTGTCATGTTGCGCGAGTTGGAACTGGTGTTCTTCTGAATCAAATGCGCCAAATAAATGGACATTTTGGAGATATAACGACGGGAATTAATCAAACAAAAGTACCATTTGTGATGTTTATGGGACATATTGGAGTGCCAACAAAAGAAGCTCTTCAAAGGTAAGGCATGAATTATATCATTATTTCTGAGTTTTGTGTCACGCCTGGCGGAATGAAATATGATTGTCTGTGTTTGTTTGATGGGGTGCTGTCCTCAGATAATAGCATGGTTTGCTTTCGCTTTAAAGCCTTTTTGAAATCTGACACGGTGGCTCGATTAAAACGAAGTTACGCTTAAATTTGGTGTACTGCACTTGTGATTGTATGAAAGTTAAGTATTTCTAATCATTTTATTTGAATTTGGTGCTCTGCCATTTCACCGGATGTTGTCAAACCGATCCTGTTAACGGGATTTGATCCCTAAGACGTTTTAAGAGGATCGGCAGAGAATTATGGGAGATACTCTCCAAATACAGCTGTGCCAAGCTTGTAGCGTCATACTCAAGAAGACTTGAAGCTGTAATCACTCCCAAAGGTGCTTCAACAAATTACAGAGTAAAAGGTCTGAATACTTATGTAAATGTGATATTTAAGTTTTTATTTATTTATATTTTTTGAAAACCTTTTTTTGGTTTGTCATTATGGGACATTGTGTGTAGATTGATGAGATAAAAAAAATACTATTTAATACATTTTAGAATAAAGCTTTAATGTAAAAGAATGTGGAAAAAGTGAAGGGGTCTGAATACTTTTCAAATGGACTGTACACAGGGGAGTGATGGTCGTATTAATATTTGATGTATCATTTGCCCTGCATAGAAATGTCAATATATTCTTCATGTCAATATATTATCCATGTCAATATATTCTACTTGTCAATATATTATCCATGTCGATATATTCTACTTGTCAATATATTATCCATGTCAATATATTATCCATGTCAATATAATCTACTTGTCAATATATTCTACTTGTCAATATATTATCCATGTCAATATATCATCCATGTCGATATATTCTACTTGTCAATATATTCTACTTGTCAATATATTATCCATGTCAATATGTTATCCATGTCAATATAATCTACTTGTCAATATATTCTACTTGTCGATATATTCTACTTGTCAATATGTTATCCATGTCAATATATCATCCATGTCAATATATTCTACATGTCAATATTTTCTTGTGTATTTCCTTCAGTCTTGTGTACCTTTTTTCATTTCTCGTGTATTTATTTTATATGACATAGTATTACTGCAACTTTGAGGAAGAGCTTGCAAGCAAGCAAGCATTTTACTGTACTGTTTACACCTGCTGTAGTCTGTGCAACTGACATTAAGGTCTGAAAGGCATGAAGATTATGATCACTTGCCCAAAAATGTAAAGTAGCTATTGTTACCAACACACAGGGGAGGAACCAGGAAGACCGTTCTAGTGAAAGGGTGTGTATTTTTCTGTGTGATGTTTGAGACATTCTTATGACACGGGTAGGGCTCCCTTTAAAAGCCCTGGCGTCCTTTCATTACTTACACTACTGCAGTACTACAACAAGCAACTCAATCCACTTACCAACACAACCACATGAGAGACAGCTTCAATGGGTTTTGGTAAGTCAACTAACACTGCTCGTTGCAAGATTTTTGATCAAATTCAGATGCTGAAAAATGTGGATATTGCATTGTCAAGGTAACCTATGTCATGTTTAGTGACAGAGGGTAATATAGTACAGTGAATGGGTAATTGGGTAATTGGGTAACTTGACTTGTAGAATGGAATATTTTCTGACAAAGGAAGATCATCCTTGTTGGTGTTTGTTCTTCTGATAAATTAATATGATTTCTGACTGCTTTTATTATTTATGAGCCATTAGAGAAAATATGCAAAGTTGGTCTGTAGTGTATTGCATAGATAACACGTCAGCAAATTATATAAACATTTACAGATAGTGGCAGATCAGCAAATGTTACAGCTGGACTTGAAGATCTGCTGCTGTCTTTGTACATACAGTATTTGAATACAGGTATACTGTAGTTTATTATAATGTGTTACCTGTGCAATATACAGGCTTACTTTTTGGGGGGGATTCTCCCTGCCTTTAAGGGGCTGTTTTAATCATTAATCTTCTGCCATATTTCACTTGAATTATTGTCATAGGTTCCTCATACCATTTCATACTGGCCCAACGCTGTCTTTTACATAGAGAACATTTTCAATTATAGTCTAATTCCTAAGTCTATGGTCTTTCGCCTATTTGTTTCTGCATTGTTGTAGTGTAGAGGCTTGTAAATAATTACATGGAATATGTTATTGTACTTACCTGCAGTATAGCATGATTACTCTTCATGTGTTCATGGTTATTATTGGTATTGGCCTTGAAGGTGACCTTGACCTTGACCTTTCCCCGTTGATGTTATCACCCAGAGTTGTACCTGTTCAATGCAACTCTACCAAAGGAAAAACATATTGAATTACGTGTGGGCATTCCTTGTCAAGTTACTACATATTTTTGGCGACGAGGGTAATACTTGATCGGTATGTACAGGGCAATGTGCTAGCTAGCTAAGAAACAGTGGAGGTAGTCAGTCAGCTAGCTAGCTTGTTCAGACTCACCACAATCCAAAGCCTTCAGTAATTGTCCAGAGGTTCAAATTGAACTGCCATTCTCATAAAACAGGTCAGTCTGTTGCTAACTTTGTTGCTGAATTATGTGAGCTCTCTGAACATTGTGAGTTTAGGGCTATGTTAGAGGACATGCTCCGTGACAGGTTAATCTGTGGCATTAATGAGGACAGCATACAGTCTGCTGGGGGAAGCCACACTGACTTTCAAGAGAGCATAGCAACTATCTCAAGGAATGGAGATGGCCACTAATAAAGTAAAAAATACTCAAAAGGCCAGCAGCGTAAGTTGTGCAGTGCATCAGGTGACAAACGAGGTGGCAGGGGAAAGGGGAACAGCGGTGAAATGTTTCAGGAGAACACAGGAGAACACATTATGCAAACAACTGTAAGTTCAAGGATACGGTCTGTCACAATTGCAACAAAAAGGGACATTTAGCTAAAATAATTGCAGGGGTCCTAGGAGCCACAGGGTGGGCAGACTGAGCAGGGGTCCTAGGAGCCACAGGGTGGGCAGACTGAGCAGGGGTCCTAGGAGCCACAGGGTGGGCAGACTGAGCAGGGGTCCTAGGAGCCACAGGGTGGGCAGACTGAGCAGGGGTCCTAGGAGCCACAGGGTGGGCAGACTGAGAAGGGGTCCTAGGAGCCACAGGGTGGGCAGACTGAGCAGGGGTCCTAGGAGCCACAGGGTGGGCAGACTGAGCAGGGGTCCAAGGAGCCACAGGGTGGGCAGACTGAGAAGGGGTCCTAGGAGCCACAGGGTGGGAAGACTGAGCAGGGGTCCTAGGAGCAAGCCACAGGGTGGGCAGACTGAGCAGGGGTCCTAGGAGCCACAGGGTGGGCAGACTGAGCAGGGGTCCTAGGAGCCACAGGGTGGGCAGACTGAGCAGGGGTCCAAGGAGCCACAGGGTGGGCAGACTGAGCAGGCTACAAGAGTTTTCTCTATCGAGTGATCTAAACTAGCCCAACTGACAGTCTGTTTATGCTATGTTGCTGTCAGGCATAAATGTGACAAACATTGGGCAAGACAACGTGAAACACAGAAACAGACACCCACACTAGAAGAAAAAAAAGTTGTAATAATCAGGAAAATTTCAAATATGGATTTTGGCTAAAGGATAATTCAGTTTCAAATGAAAAATATAAATATATTATCTATATATTTATACATTTCTTTCTTTCTTGAAGACGTTGTCAAAGTAGAGCTCCACTGTGAGAAGAACAACACAGCCCACAACACCAATGACATCTCAGTGAACAGACTGATAGTCAGGAGAGGCCAGTCCTTCCTGGTCACCTTTGACTTTCATGGCTCCTTCAGATCCACAACAGACTTACTGGAGCTGACGGTGGAGACAGGTGAGTTATCTAGAATATAACATTTTATTTATCTGCTATTTATTAGGGCTCTTTGTATTAGTTTCCCAGACTCAGATTATGTTAGTCCTGGACTAAAACACACAAGGATGAATCTAGGCGAGGGCAGGGAAACCGGCACTATGTTAGTCCCCTTTGACAAGACAGACACGTGCAGTAATAAAGATATTAAATCTAATCCTTGTATGTGTTGTAGATAACATAGAATTGACCCCAACTCAGCTATCTAAAGACGGAATTGCACCACTGACAGGATTTAAGATACCTCTACTTGGACAAATACACAGTGTATAAAAACACCTGCTCTTGCCATGAATACCGCTACACTATGATCCCTTATTGAATCCACTTCAATCAGTGTAGATGAAAGGGAGGAGAGGGTTAAAGAAGGATTTTTAAGCCTTGAGACAACTGAGACATGGATTGTGTATGTGTGCCATTCAGAGGGTGAATGGGCAAGACAATAGATTTAAGTGCCTTTGAACAGGGTATGGTAGTAGGTGCCAAGCGCACCAGTTTGAGTGTGTCAAGAACTGCAATGCTGCTGGGTTTTTCACACTCAACAGTTTCCCATGTGTTTCAAGAATGGTTCACCACCCAAAGGACATCCACAACAGTGAGAAGCATTTGCGTTAACATGGACCAGAATCCCTGAGGAACGCTTTCGACACCATGTAGTGTTCATGCCCCGACGAATTGAGGCTGTTCTGAGGGCAAATGGGGACAACTCAATATTAGGAAGGTGTTCCTAATTCTTTGTACTCCCAGTGTATAGGTCATCACTGTTTCTGAAAGTTTGTCAATTGAATTCCTACTGAAAACAATCCACAACATCCTCCCTTCTCCATCCAGGACCCAAGCCTTCAGAGGCATTGGGGACCAGGTCAGTGTTCGGGCTACCTGAAGGCCGTTGGAAGCGTTCATCCTGGAAGGTCAAGGTTCACCAGGGCTCAGGGCTCCCGGCGGGTTCAATCACCCTGGACATCACCAGCCCAGCAGATGCCCCAGTGGGAGAGTACAGCCTGTCTGTAAAGACCAGCGCCACCACCTCAGTGGGCAGCAGTCTGGGAAAGCTCCTTCTGCTGTTTAATCCCTGGTGCCAAGGTAAAGACAATTCAATTCAAAACAACTTCTTTATCCCTCATGGGGAATTCTGGGACAATTAATTCACTTCCTGTGAACGAGATTTGAGAGTATGGTAAAGCATATGTAATACATTATAATTAAGTATAAAGCATTCCTAAAAATGTTAACTAGAACTGTGATAAATTCATCTTTTTAATCACACAAAGGACAACAAATGCGGTGAATTCATCAATACAGCCATGGTAACACACAGTCATTATTTGATACAGTATCCAGAGGTTGTCAAATGCTGCATTCCTGAATGTTCTTATCAGTTTAACAGCTGGACATGGCTAACTTTACAGAGATTGTTGTAACCCATGTCTCTGTATGGGTTGGAAAGACGCCTCATAACTGTTTTGGGACATAATAGAACACAGATACAAACAATGGGCCACAACATCCAGAGCCACATTATATGAATGACAGTCTGTGGTTATGAATGCGGTTCTCTAATATCAAAATGGTTGCATTGCTGTTGAAACCATGTGATGAGTTCATTGGTAGCACAGCCTGGTAGCATAGCCTATTAGCACAGCTTGGTAGCATAGCCTATTACAGTTGAAGCTCGCATCCGTTACAAGACCATGGTGCTTGCCTACGGAGCTGTGAGGGGAACGGCACCTCAGTACCTCCAGGCTCTGATCAGGCCCTACACCCAAACAAGGGCACTGCGTTCATCCACCTCTGGCCTGCTCGCCTCCCTACCACTGAGGAAGTACAGTTCCCGCTCAGCTCAGTCAAAACTGTTCGCTGCTCTGGCCCCCCAATGGTGGAACAAACTCCCTCACGACGCCAGGACAGCGGAGTCAATCACCACCTTCCGGAGACACCTGAAACCCCACCTCTTTAAGGAATACCTAGGATAGGATAAAGTAATCCTTCTCACCCCCCTTAAAAGATTTAGATGCACTATTGTAAAGTGGCTGTTCCACTGGATGTCATAAGGTGAATGCACCAATTTGTAAGTCGCTCTGGATAAGAGCGTCTGCTAAATGACTTAAATGTAAATGTATTAGCACAGCCTGGTAGCACAGCCTGGTATCACAGCCTATTAGCACTGCTTGGTAGCACAACCTATTAGCACAGCTTGGTAGCACAGCCTTGCAGCACAGCCCGGTAGCACAGCCTATTAGCATGGCTTGGTAGCACAGCTTGGTAGCATAGCCTGGTAGCACAGCCTGGTAGTACAGCTTGGTAGCACAGCCTTGCAGCACAGCCCGGTAGCACAGCCTATTAGCACAGCTTGGTAGCATAGCCTATTAGCACAGCCTGGTAGCACAGCCTGGTATCACAGCCTATTAGCACTGCTTGGTAGCACAACCTATTAGCACAGCTTGGTAGCATAGCCTTGCAGCACAGCCCGGTAGCACAGCCTATTAGCACGGCTTGGTAACACTTCCTGGTAACAGCTTGGTAGGACAGCCTATAAGCACGGCTTGGTAGCACAGCCTGGTAGTACAGCTTGGTAACACTTCCTGGTAACAGCCTGCTAACATCCTGATAATACAGTCTGGTAACATCCTGGTTACACAGCTTGGTAACTCTACATTCTAGCATAGGAGACAGTGGTCATAACACAGTAACAGCATGATAACATGTTAAAGATACTCGCAATTAAAACATTGTCCAGATACCCTTTCATTTAATAATAACAAATAACAATGTATTTTTTATTTATCCTTTATTTAACTATTCAAGTCAGTGGAACAAATTCTTATAATTGATGTTTTAAAACGCCTGTATTTTGTTGCGGGCTGTAGAGGACTGGGTGCATCTATCTGAGGAGGAGGAGAGGCAGGAGTATGTGATGAGAGAACAAGGCCTGGTGTACAAAGGTTCTGACAAATACATCAGCTCTATGGCGTGGAACTTCGGACAGGTACACAGAACAAACAAAGCAGTATTGTACCGTTGAAAAGTACTAGCTAGCTGCTCATAACATATAGGGCTTGTTTCCTGGATACAGATTAAATATATTCCTCAACTAAAAAGCAAACTCAATGGGAGAATCTCCATCCAAATTATTTTTACTCTGGAGAAGTCCAGGACTAATCTGTTGTCCAGGAAACCGACCTGAAGTGTCACATGTTATCTTAGTCTACATGATTTGCTAGAGTCCTGTGTTGTTCCATTGGTAAAGCATGGCTCTTGCAACTCAAGGGTTGTGGGTTTCGATTACCGCTGGAGACCAATACTTACATTGTAAATCGCTCTGGATGAGAGCGTCTGTTAAATGACTAAATTGTAAGTTAGTATAGACAAGACATTTTAGAAATTATTGTAGGCTTGCTAGCTAACCTGCCCTAATGTATTGTTTCTCCAGTTTGAAGACGATATAGTGGACATTTGCCTGAAGCTGCTTGACGTGAATCCTAAGTGTCTGAGTGACCCCGCCAAGGACTTCTCTGCTCGTTGCAACCCCATCTATGTCAGTAGGGTGGTCAGTGCCATGGTAAGATTGGAGATCTGACCCACACTAGTAACAGTGACAACATTATTGAACCCCACTAGTAAAAGTAAACAGGTTTCCATCCAACCTTTTTATGCGAGTAAAGTACATGTCAGATAAAACATTTTATGACATTTCATGAAAGTGCTGATGGAAAATGTGGCAGTCAACATTACAAAGGTTGACAAAACAAAATGAGCTAGACAAGGTGGGATGTTTTTGAGTCGGCGAAATTAACTATGAGAGAAATGTTGGTGTAAATGCTTTTATGCGCAAATATCGATTTAATAACCATCATATTGAAGTAAACTTGGAATTACGCAATGACATCTTGTGTGGCTAAACCAACTATGAAATTTCACATGTTCTAGAAGGCATTTCGGCCAAAAAACGTATTTTGATCAAATGTTTACGTTGAAATGCTGCTCCTGTGACGTAGTGACGTGCGACATACACCTAGTTTCTTGAAACGAGTCACAATGAATTTAACCTCTCTGATCTACCCATCCCGGATCCGGGATCGTAATCATAGCCTCAAACGAATTAGCATAACGCAGCGGACATAAATACCCCTAGAAACTTTTCCTATTCATGAAAATCGCAAATGAAATATATTCAAACACAAGTTAATCACTCTGTCATCTCAGATGTTCAAAATATACGTTACAGCCAACGCTAGACAATCATTTGTGTAAGTTTATCATAGCATAATGCTATGCTCGGCTCTGCTGGCAGCAGGCAACATTTTAACGAAAATAAGAAAAGCAACCAAATTAAATAATTTACCTTTGAAGAACTTCGGCTGTTTTCACTCAGGAGACTCCCAGTTAGATAGCAAATGTTCCTTTTTTCCAAAAATGTTATTTTTGTATGCGAAATAGCTCCCGTTTGTTCATCATGCTTGGCTGAGTAATTGACCGGAAAATGCTACCACTGCAACGCCAAACTTTTTTCAAAATGAGCTACATAATATCGACAGAAACACGGCAAACGTTGTTTAGGATCCATCCTCAAGGTGTTTTTAACATACATATTCGATAATATATCCGTCGAGGCAATTGGTTTCTCATAAGAAGCGATTAGAAAAATGGCTACCTCAGTATTTTACGCAAGATGTTCTGCGGGAGACACCATGTGACCACTTGCTAAATATGCTTCCTTACGGCTATTCATCAATGGAAATACGTAAGAAGACGTCACAATGCTGTAGACACCTTGGGGAATACGTGGAAAACGTAAGCTCATTGGCACTCACAGACAATATCTTTGCAGTTTTGGAAACGTCAGAGTGATTTCTTTCCAAAGCTGTCAATTATATGCATAGTCGAGCATCTTTTCTTGACAAAATATCTTGTTTAAAACCTGTTGCAGATTGTGGTCCCTGTACAGGAACCAAAATCAGGGGAAATTTCAGAGCGCTACCTGTAGTACTCGATAAAACGCAAACTTTCATTAAAACACACATGCAAGGTACTCAATTAAAGCTACACTCGTTGTGAATCGAGCCAACATTTCAGATTTGTAAAATGCTTTTCGGCGAAAGCATGAGAAGCTATTATCTGATAGCATGCACCCCCGAAATACCTGAACGAGACCTAAATAAAAGATTTAGCGGTAGCAAAACGCAGAAATAAAATATAAAACATTCATTACCTTTGACGAGCTTCTTTGTTGGCACTCCTATATGTCCCATAAACATCACAATTGGGTCTTTTTCCCGATTAAATCCGTCATTGTATACCCAAAATGTCCATTTATGAAGGCCGGTCTGATCCAGGAAAATTCACCTTTACAAGACGCAACGTCACTTTTTTTAAAAAGTTGCCTATAAACTTTTACAAATCACTTCAAACTACTTTTGTAAACCAACTTTAGGTATTAATAAACGTTAATAATCTATCAAATTGATCACGGGGCGATCTGTATTCGATAGCAGCAAGTCTTGAAATCATCGTCCATTTTTTCACTTTCATAACTTCCTCCGGTGCACCCCAAGACAGGAAGTGCCTATACGTCATCCCACCAAGGATAAACCAGCAATGAAATGCCAGTACTGGCGACATCGTGTGGAAGCTGTAGGCATTGTAAACGGAACCTCATCTATTTTCTATTGCCTTAGACAATTCATTGACTGGCGGATGAATATTTGTTTTGTGTTTTTGGAGAACAGTTTTCCCTGGGATTTTTACTCCTAAACACGTTCTTTTATAGCCACAGACATGATTTAACCAGTTTTAGAGACGTCAGAGTGTTTTCTATACACACATAGTTATCATAGGCATATACTATATTCCTGGCATGAGTAGCAGGACGTTGAAATGTTGCGCGATTTTTAACAAAAAGCTGCGAAAAGCTGCAAAAATTTGCATCATCCCTAACAGGTTTAAAACGGGAATGTTTTTCATCCAAAAATTAAAATAGCGCCCCCTAATGCTTATCAAAATGTCATCACACACAGCCTTTTATCTGAAAAACAGTCAATTTGATAGAAACACATCTCTGGTGGGAAAATGTGCACATATTATTTTTAGGATTTTAGAATATTCGCCTGAAAATATTGTCGCCAATTGGATGGAAATTCCAGCTTGTGACAACAGTATTGTTGAAACAGTGACCTCATTATTGAACCCCACGAGTAACCGTGACAACAGTATTGAACCCCACTAGCAGCCGTGACAACAATATTGAACCCCACTAGTAACAGTGACATTCTTTAAATCATCATAAGCACATAGTTCTGTATGAACAGCACAAGAAAATCCATTGGTTCATTTCTGGAACATCATCTGGCCCTGTTCACTATAAATGGGTCCAGTGCCACTAATTAAGGTGTTGTTACACATATAGGACAGGTTTACCGGACCCAGATTAAATCTAGTCCTGGACTAAAAATAACTTTCCACACTGAACATGCTTTTTAGTCCAAAGCTATGCTCAATCTAGATCCAGGAAAGCAACTACATTTTAGATTGTACAAAAACACATTCACTCAGCCAAATGACAGTCCTGGAATCTAATTTGAACATTATTTTCCTTGCCCAGATCAACGCTAACGATGACGGAGGTGTCCTGATGGGGCGGTGGGATGGTCAATACGATGGTGGCATGTCCCCCACTCACTGGAACGGCAGTGTGGAGGTACTAAGGAGGTGGCTCAAATATGGTGGTAATCCAGTCAAGTATGGCCAGTGTTGGGTGTTCGCCGCTGTAATGTGCACAGGTAGGCTATCACTGTCCAATCTCTCCTCAATTATTATTTTAGTCAATCAATCAATACCATGGTATTTAAATAGCACTGACTATTGCATGCACTCAGACCCAGGGCTGTGATTGGTTTTTGAGAGGGATGGCAAGATTACCCACCATTTGTGTACGATTCACCTCTGACCAGAGGACAGAGGCTGGTGTCAATGCCTTTGATGTGTTTATTTTAGTTAACAAATATGCTTTGAACATGCTGTTTCAGTTAACCAGTATGCCTGAAATGTATTTCCATGTCAGTACTGAGGTGTTTGGGAATCCCATGTCGAGTGGTTACCAACTTCCAGTCAGCCCACGACACCGACAAAAACCTGACAATTGACGACTTCTTCTCCGACTATGGAGTCAGACCCAAACAGAGCCCCGACAGTGTATGGTAAGTGCAACATGAGGTCATTGTGGCTACAGTATGAAGAGTGATGCCAATAGCATGAAGTTTTGAAGACTGGTTTTTCTGCTCAGGAACTACCATGTGTGGGTGGAGGCCTGGATGACACGGCCCGATCTCTCAGCAGGCTCCTTATACGATGGCTGGCAGGCTGTGGACCCCACTCCCCAGGAGAAAAGCACGGGTACGGTCCAACTTCCATCTCATCTCACGCCATCTTACATAATAACACAGGTTGTATGTATTGTATGTTGTGTTATTGCACAGATGGTTCTGAGTTTGTATCCTGGGTCTGGGAGACATGAAGGGAACTCCCTGTTATATGCTCATGTTGTTTTCTCTTCCCCTCCCCCAGGTGTTTACTGCTGCGGCCCTGCTTCAGTCAAGGCCATACTGCAGGGTCACGTTGACCTCAAATACGATGTGCCCTTTGTCTTCGCCGAAGTCAACGCCGACCGTGTAACCTGGATGGTGTTCGCTGACGGCTCCAAGAAAAATATCTTCACGGACAGTGTGTCCGTAGGCCAGAGCATCAGCACCAAGGCAGTGGGCAGTGACAAGAGAGTGGACATCACTGCCAACTATAAACATGCAGAGGGTTGGTATTGAATGAACCGAGAGTCTGACTATATCAAGATTGAACTGTTATCAGTTGATTTCGGAAATAATGCAGCATTACAAGGGTTATGCCTATCATAAGGGTATAAGTGTATTTTATATATTTGAGAACTACTGTTGGTCTGGGAAAAAGTTCTGTACTTTTTTAAGAGATGAGTCAGAAAGGTGCTGTGTCTACCTGTCACGATAATTCTCCCAGGTGAGTGAGAGCAACTGCTTGAGTCACCAGGTACTCATCCAAAATGTCGCATTTCAAACAGGCACGGAAAAGGAGAGGGATGTGTACAATCAAGCTGTGAAAAGAGTCAATATACCCGAAGAGAATTCAAACGGGATCCATGACGACAAACCTGCTGTTTCCATGAAGATCGTGGAGCTGACCAAGCCGGTCAGCGGCAAAGACATTGACCTCGAGCTTGTACTGAACAGCAATGACAATGAAACTCGGACACTAGTGATCAATGTCAACGTTCAGGCCATGAGATACAACGGGATCCCATCCTCCCAGATACAGACCGAATTGAAAGAACAGAAGCTCCTTCCCAACCAAGGTAGAGTGAAAATGTTTCAAACTCTTTCCATGAGTAGGCCTACAATGTTTAACTAACACAGTAGTGCACACAGGGAGGGATTTAGCTATTCACCTTCATAATTCTTGGTCAACATCCTTGGTATGACGTGTATATCAGTCTCAATGATGTTGGTGTGATTCAGGAGTGCATATAGTTAGAGTTTAACTGGTCAATTTAACAAAGCTGTAAAGTCTCATGTATAGCTGCCATAGTGTTGTAGCAAATCAACTGACACTAACTCTTATGGCTGTCAGGTTGCTAATGTTGAACTGAGGACGCTACAGAATGTTAGGGTTGCTAACGTGGTACTGAGGATGATACAGAATGTTAGGGTTGCTAACGTGGTACTGAGGATGATACAGAATGTTAGGGTTGCTAACGTGGTACTGAGGATGATACAGAATGTTAGGGTTGCTAACGTGGTACTGAGGATGATACAGAATGTTAGGGTTGCTAACGTGGTACTGAGGATGATACAGAATGTTAGGGTTGCTACTGTTGTACTGAGGACACCACAGAATGTTAGTATTTGTGATACCTTGACAATCAAATGCATTGTCTCTGTTGGCAGATCTGACTATACCCATCCACATCCCCTTCTCTGTATATGGTGAGAAAATGCGGGAGAGCAACAGCATCAAGGTTTCGGCTGTGGTCACAGACAAGGACAAGAGTGGGGCAGTGTACATCACAGAGAAAGACCTTGTGCCAGAGAGCCCTTTGCTCACCATCAAAGTGAGTACAGCATATTCCCAACATTGTCATTTCGCAGTCTGTCAGATCCTTAAGCCACTCCAATAACCCACTTAGAACAGCTCAACTTTCTCTGAGTGACATTCATTGGGGCCATTAGTGAACAACGGTTTTTACATACTCTTGGGTTACCATTTTAATTTATAGGTGGCAAACACACTAGCAGCGAGAATAGCAATTTGTAAGGATATTAACGGTTGGCCTGTGAATAAACGTGTTGTGAAGATGAAAATCTAAAGTGTTAGACTGTCATCTGAACAGTTGATCTATTAAATACAACGTCAATATCAGTAACAGCCATTAAACTGGAGATGGGGTTTATTCAGTGTGATAGTTCCAATATAATATACTATTTAACAAATGTTTTTATCTGAATGTGTGTTCTCTTTTAGGCCATTGGATCTGAATTGCAGTATAGTGAGATGACGGCAGAGGTTGTGTTTGAGAACCCTCTATCCGAAGGTCTAAGAGACTGCTTCATAACAGTGACCGGCAGTGGCTTGCTGACTGAAACAATGGAAGCCAGGTAGGCCCTGACATTTCTCTGATGTCCTTACTAGCAGGTTTCAGTTTGTCATAAAACCTGAAACCATCCCACTGTGCAAAAACTGGTTGAATCAACATTGTTTCCATGTAATTTCAACCCAAAAAATCAATGTGATGATGTTGAATGAACATGGAAAACTGATTGGATTTACAAAAAGACAACTTTTAACCGTTTTTGTTGATTTCTAATTCACATTAGTTGATAACTCAACCAAATGTCAATCAGAACTAGATGTTGAACTGACGTCTGTGCCCTGTGAACTGTGTCCAGATTTGAATCCTGGATGTGGACCCAGTTTTTGCCAAGTGGGATGGATTCAGGTTTTTATTACAAACCAGAACTTTGCTCGTCAAGTTGACAATTTAGCTCTTAATCTCAGAAACCCAGACCTAACATCTCAGGTAATTGTGTAAAATGCTTGATTAGGTTCTGGAGGAAAAATTTGGCAAAAGATACTAATGAGACTAGTGAAGTCACCAGCCCCCTAAACAGAAACTCTCAGCCAATCCCCCCTTCTGAAATCTTTCAGCTTGAAATAATTGCTTGAAATCCACGCCCACACTTTCAGCACCACCTCCACCCGATCCTGATATGTCCAGATATCTAGTGAGGACACCAAAGCACCGGAAATACGGTTCCTTGTTTGTTGTGCCATCAGTCTTTTGACAGATGATTCAATACAATTTATGTTACGTAGTCTGTCCAAAATAAATTATTTAGCTCTTTTCTAAACTAGAAAGTACACGCATTCATGGGCTGTTCATGTGGTTAAATCTTAGGGATTTTCCATCTGAAATATTTTATACTACCTTGTGTGTTGAAGTTTAGAGATCTAAAGCTTCCTTGAGGTATAATTTGTTTCACGTGTCTCCTCAGAATGCCTTTCCTAAAACAAGGACATCGACTACGTGTGGAGATGCCCTTCACTCCATACAGACCCGGTCCTAAGAAGCTAGTGGCCAGCTTCAACTGTGATCAATTCAGGGACATTAAGGCAAGCTGCAATGTGTACATCAAACCGTCACCAGTGTTGTCCCCCCACTGCTGTTGTTAGTAAAGCCCTCGTGAGAATAACTCAAATAAGTTCATCAATTTATACCGTATTTTCCTGTTATATCCGATATCAGCCTTTCTGAAAGTATGGGTCGCGACCCTGACCTGTTAATGGTGGGTCGTGACGTGTCAGAGTAAATGTATAAATATTTCATATATGTCACGTGTCAATACTTCACAGGAGAGGGATTTGAACATAAACAAAAAAAAATTATCAGCATCTGTTTTTTTTGGTCTGAAATGCCTTCTGGAACATGTGAACTTTCATGTTCCTTAATAACAAATGTGTTTGCCATCTGTAAATACTAATAAAATTGTGAAATTACGAGCCCAGTTGGTTAAGCCACTGAAAAAGGCAGGAACCTTCCCGCTAGCCATGATTGGCTGAGATAATGTAATGGCTGGATATGCCGAGACGTGAGTTCGGACTGGTCTGCCATGTAGCACGCTTCTGTCTATAACATGAGCTGGTCAGTATGTGTTGCTCTCCACTTTCTAGAGGAGTGAGTTTTGAAATCAGTGGAATGCCCGGTGTAATTAGAGTATGATAGCTAAGGAGATGGAGAAAATTCTGCCGTTTGATTGCAAATATGCAGAGGAAGTCGAAGAGATAAAACACAGAAAGCTGTTGTGTAAAACACCTGTCTCCGGATTATATCTTCAAACTAAGGGCAACCATGGCATCCGTGACAGAGGACAGAGAGGGAGAAGCGTTCACCCATGTATTTGGGTAAGAGAGTCTATCTAACTACAGTACTTTCTCCACATGTTGTTACTTTACAGGCTTATTCTAATATGTATTAAATAGCTTTTTCCTTTTTTTTTTGGAATTAGAATACTTTCCGAAGGCACTGAATATTTTCAGATATTATTCATTCCTAATTTAGTCAGAAATTCACTTTGATTGCAAGTGAAATAAGTTCTGCAATTTATACTGTATTTACCAATTTATATGCGTACTGTTAGCTATGATCTGTGTAGTAATATAATTTGTATCTCAGAACCACTTGCATTGCTAGTTATAGCCTAATGTTAGCTAGCTAGCTAGCTAACATTGAAACTGGTTGGTTCTACTACCCTGCAGGTTCATGTAGGGTAGTAACGTTATGAGTTGAGATTATGGTTAATTGTTTAGCTAAATAGCTAGACTCCACTATTCAAGTAAACATTCCACTACACCTTCTGGATCCTGTGCATGTGACAAATGTTGGTTTTATTTGATATAGTATGTGTTTACCAGAGATGTGAAGAACATGACCTGCACCAAAGTCATATTAGGATTTAACGTTAGGTCAATAGGACCGTGTCAAAATTGTAAAATTCTCTGGTAGAATGTCCTGCTTCTTTTTCATCACACTCACAACCGTAAGCTATTTTCTAGTTCTGCTATTTTTGAACCCCAGGCTGTTGATGTCATGCAGCCTGTAGTTTTTGTGTTCATACTTTTTCATAACACCAATGACAAGTTTGATGTCGGACGAAAATATTTATTTTTTTATTTTACTAGGCAAGTCAGTTAAGAACAAATTATTATTTTCAATGACAGCCTAACCTTTTGAATGACAGTGGGTTAACTACCTGTTCAGGGGCAGAACGACAGATTTGTACCTTGTCAGCTCAGGGGTTTGAACCTGCACCCTTCTGGTTACTAGTCCAATGCTCTAACCACTAGGCTACCCTGCCGCCCCAATGATATCGCTAGTAGTAGTATAAGTAGTATAAACCAGCCTTTAATCTTGAAATATTTGGTTGTTTAGTACATGGCCTCACATGGGAATCCTTAAAGAGATAGGTGGGACTAAGGCTTAAGAGGGTATGAACGATGCTGAATGGGTGCAGACAAAGAAGAGCTCCTCAATAGTAGTACTGAGGAGGGTCATTTTCTCAAAAGTGAGATTGCAAGTTTATCAACTTTTAACGCAGAATTACTTTCCCATTGTTCCTCAATTGTAGTGTATGATGTACCATTTTCTAGCTCGGAGTCTCTACTTTTATCCAATGTAAAAAACACAATTTCAAATTTTGCTACATAAGACCGAATCGAGCTGGTGGGTCATACATGAAGATGAAACATGTTCAGGCCTACTGTACATCTTACTGTATAAATAGTCTATGTAATTGTGGTACATGTATTGTTGACTGGTGTGGCTTCTTAATGCATTTTAAATTGTCAAATAAAATCGAATGCATAACTTGTATAAATATCCTGACTAACTTATTGTTCTTTCAGAATTCAAGTCTGTCACTGAAAGAAAGATTTCCAAACAGGCTTATGCCACTGTTAGTATCTGGCTGTATGTCCCACTAAAATACAAAGCATCTGGCTGTATGTCCCACTAAAATACAAAGCATCTGGCTGTATGTCCCATTAAAATACAAAGCATCTGGCTGTATGTCCCATTAAAATACAAAGCCTCTGGCTATATGTCCCACTAAAATACAAAGCATCTGGCTGTATGTCCTACTAAAATACAAAGCATCTGGCTGTATGTCCCACTAAAATACAAAGCATCTGGCTGTATGTCCCATTAAAATACAAAGCATCTGGCTGTATGTCCCATTAAAATACAAAGCATCTGGCTGTATGTCCCACTAAAATACAAAGCATCTTGCTGTATGTCCCACTACAATACAAAGCATCTGGCTGTATGTCCCACTAAAATACAAAGCATCTGGCTGTATGTCCCACTAAAATACAAAGCATCTGGCTGTATGTCCCACTAAAATACAAAGCATCTGGCTGTATGTCCCACTAAAATACAAAGCATCTGGCTGTATGTCCCATTAAAATACAAAGCATCTGGCTGTATGTCCCACTAAAATACAAAGCATCTGGCTGTATGTCCCATTAAAATACAAAGCATCTGGCTGTATGTCCCACTAAAATACAAAGCATCTGGCTGTATGTCCCACTAAAATACAAAGCATCTGGCTGTATGTCCCACTAAAATACAAAGCATCTGGCTGTATGTCCCACTAAAATACAAAGCATCTGGCTGTATGTCCCACTAAAATACAAAGCATCTGGCTGTATGTCCCACTAAAATACAAAGCATCTGGCTGTATGTCCCACTAAAATACAAAGCATCTGGCTAAAATACAAAGCATCTGGCTGTATGTCCCACTAAAATACAAAGCATCTGGCTGTATGTCCCACTAAAATACAAAGCCTCTGGCTGTATGTCCCACTAAAATACAAAGCATCTGGCTGTATGTCCCACTAAAATACAAAGCATCTGGCTGTATGTCCCACTAAAATACAAAGCATCTGGCTGTATGTCCCACTAAAATACAAAGCATCTGGCTCCATGTCTGGCTGTAAAATACAAAGCATCTGGCTGTATGTCCCACTAAAATACAAAGCATCTGGCTGTATGTCCCACTAAAATACAAAGCATCTGGCTGTATGTCCCATTAAAATACAAAGCATCTGGCTGTATGTCCCACTAAAATACAAAGCATCTGGCTGTATGTCCCATTAAAATACAAAGCATCTGGCTGTATGTCCCACTAAAATACAAAGCATCTGGCTGTATGTCCCATTAAAATACAAAGCATCTGGCTGTATGTCCCACTAAAATACAAAGCATCTGGCTGTATGTCCCATTAAAATACAAAGCATCTGGCTGTATGTCCCACTAAAATACAAAGCATCTGGCTGTATGTCCCATTAAAATACAAAGCATCTGGCTGTATGTTCCACTAAAATACAAAGCATCTGGCTGTATGTCCTACTGTCACGTAGAGTAGGCCAGAAGGCTAAACTGGATAACCTAACCTCTATCAAAATAAAAAGATGGCTGAGCCGCAAAAGTTCTTCTGTGCAAAGGTGTTTATTTACAAGTGATTCCGGAACAAAAAACAACAGTACTGCCATCAACGTCTACCTTATGGGACAGCTTAAAAACAATGCTGCCCCATCCACAGCTCAATCCAAAAAATGCCTCTCCATGACTGAAAGAGAGGCTCCTTTTGTAGGGCTAGCCCCTCCCCTCAGAACAATTAACCCTAATTAATTAATCAATTAACAATACAAACCTACATTTTCCATGAACTAAACATACTAAAGGATATACATTGCAACACGGTTTTAAACAATATCACAACATAACATTTACAACATTACATCACTACTGACAATATCTTTCAATATGCCCATATGCATTAATGAGCCATTTGGGACAGGCACTATAAAGCCAACCCAATTCCCTTAGCTCGGGTCCTTTTCCAGCATACCCGGAAGCTACAGAGATGGAGAGAGAGGAACAGAACAAACAAACAATGCGCCATCCACAACATTGATAAGTATAATAATTATTGTATCTCTCAAATATGAACATTGACAAGTGTGAAATGCATGCACCAAGACAGAAGTTAATTTGTGTGTCGACCCACATTGTTAACTTATCTTATAATGGCGCAGGGAGGAGTGATGAATATGTGTGTGCGTTAAAGAACCAAATGCTGCCCGCGGCCAGTGACGGACTTCTACGTCACACCTACTAAAATACAAAGCATCTGGCTGTATGATGTACCACTAAAATACAAAGCATCTGGCTGTATGATGTACCACTAAAATACAAAGCATCTGGCTGTATGATGTCCCACTAAAATACAAAGCATCTGGCTGTATGATGTTCCACTAAAATACAAAACATCTGGCTGTATGATGTTCCACTAAAATACAAAATAAAAATGGTAATGGATAAATGAATCTGTAAATATTCATACACTCATGAAGAAAAATGTATGTTTGTCAAATATTTGTCTTGCAGTAATGTAATATATCTGCTGTTAAAATGATGTAGAGCATGTGTGTACATAAGAGGGACGAACACACACTTCAGTAACATTCAACAAAGTCCCAGTCCATTGAGCTCAGGGTCAGAGAAAAGAGCCCCAGTCCTCTTCACACACCTCTTTGTTTTCATTCACCTCATACACACGTACCCACACTGCCACTCATCGTCTAGCTGGACCCTTGAATCAGAGCTTTGATCTTCTGTAGGTTGTGATCCACAGCAACGTCCAAAAACTGCACCCAGTTCAGGTCTGCTTCTAAACACGTGTGTGTGTGTGTGTGTGTGTGTGTGTGTGTGTGTGTGTGCGCGCGCACGAGTACAAAAAAAGCATGTTTTTCCTTTCCTCATTCTTCCACCTATTAAATTATCTGACTCGTCACCTTGACAGAAAACAAAAGAGGAAACTAGTGTGTGTGTGTGAGTGAGTACAAGCCAGAGTTTAAGTGAACGGTGATGTGATGTCATTATTTCGCTCAAGTGGGTGCAATGTCTGGCTTCCTGCCAACAACCATGATGCAACAGGAACTACTGGCTTTCTGTAGCCTGTTGTTCATCCACTGCCTGTCATTGTACCGTGACAGCAGAAGCCAGTTCTGTCATGTCCTTCCTGAAGAGGATTAATAGATACGCCCTACCAAGTGGATGATTCAGTAGACGACAGTTAAAAACATAAGTCCCTGTGTGGCTGACACACAGACAAACAGGTGGGTTAAGCAGCACTACTGTACTCACCTGATGATACCCAACACTCCCTTCAGCACCATAGCCAGTTCACACACCTGCAATGATGACAAACAGACAGAGTGTATCGTTCCTAAGTTACTAGTAGGACATGTCATAGAAGCAGAATCTATACTGAACAAAAATATAAAAACAACGTGTAAAGTGTTGATTTCATGAGTTGAAATAAAAGATCCCACAATATACAGGGATGTCAAATTGGTTTACATCCCTGTTTGTGAGCAATTCCCCTTCACCAAAATAATCGTTTTAGAGAATTTGGCAGTATGTCCAACAGGCCTCACAACCGCAGAGCACGTGTAACAACGCCAACCCAGAACCTCAACATCCGGCTTCTTCACCGCTTGCCATGCAGTACCAGAGAGAACAGTCTATGTCTAGAGTGGCTGGTTAAGTTACCATTTCACTACACCTTCTGTATTCTGTGCATGTGACGAATAAATGTTGGAACATGACCTGCATCAAAGTCATATTAGGATATAACGTTAGGTCAACGAGACCGTGTCCATGTTATCAAATTCTCTGGTAGAATGTCCTGCTTCTATTTCCTCACACTCACAACCGCTCGCTATTTTCTAGTTCTGCTATTTTTGACCCCCAGGCTGTTGATGTCATGCAGCCTGTAGTTTTTGTGTTCAAACTTTTTCATAACAACAATGACAAGTTTGATGTCGGACGACAATAGAATGTTCATGATGTCATGGCGACAACTGTTGATAAACGTAGTATAAACCAGCCTTTAGTCTTGAAATCTTTGGTTGTTTAGTACATGGCCTCACATGGGAATCCTTAAAGAGATAGGTGGGACTAAGGCTTAAGAGGGTATGAACGATGCTGAATGGGTGCAGACAAAGAAGAGCTCCTCAATAGTAGTACTGAGGAGGGTCATTTTCTCAAAAGTGTGGTTACAAGTTTATCAACTTTCAAAGCAGAATTACTTTCCCATTGTTCCTCAACTGTAGTGTATGATGTACCACTTTCTAGTTCTGAGTCTATACTTTTATCCAATGTAAAAAACACAATGTCATATTTTGCTACTTTAGACCGAATCGAGCTGGTAGGTCACACATGAAGATGAAACATGTTCAGGCCAACTGTACATCTTACTGTATAAATTATTGTTGACTGGTGTGGCTTCTTAATGCCTTTTAAATGGTCAAATCAAATCAAATGCATAACTTGCATAAATATCCTGATTAATTTATTGTTCTTTCAGAATTCAAGTCTGTCACTCAAAGAAAGATTTCCAAACAGGCTTATTGCCACTGTTAGCATCTGGCTGTATGTCCCACTAAAATACAAAGCACACTTTGATATTAGAGAACAGCATTCATAACCACAGACTGTCATACAGAGACATGGGTTACAACAATCTCTGTAAAGTTAGCCATGTCCAGCTGTTAAACTGATAAGAACATTCAGGAATGCAGCATTTGACAACCTCTGGATACTGTATCAAATAATGACTGTGTGTTACCATGGCTGTATTGATGCGTTCACCGCATTTGTTGTCCTTTATGTGATTAAAAAGATGAATTTATCGCAGTTCTAGTTAAAGTTTTTAGGAATGCTTTATACTTCATTATAATGTATTACATATGCTTTACCATACTCTCAAATCTCGTTCACAGGAAGTGAATTAATTGTCCCAGAATTCCCCATGAGGGATAATGAAGTTGTTTTGAATTTAATTGTCTTTACCTTGGCAGCAGGGATTAAACAGCAAATCAAATCAAATAAAATAAAATGTATTTATATAGCCCTTCGTACATTAGCTGATATCTCAAAGTGCTGTACAGAAACCCAGCCTAAAACCCCAAACAGCAAGCAATGCAGGTGTAGAAGCATGGTGGCTAGGAAAAACTCCCTAGAAAGGCCAAAACCTAGGAAGAAACCTAGAGAGGAACCAGGCTATGTGGGGTGGCCAGTCCTCTTCTGGCTGTGCCGGGTGGAGATTATAACAGAACATGGCCAAGATGTTCAAATGTTCATAAATGACCAGCATGGTCGAATAATAATAAGGCAGAACAGTTGAAACTGGAGCAGCAGCATGGTCAGGTGGACTGGGGACAGCAAGGAGTCATCATGTCAGGTCGTCCTGGGGCACGGTCCTTGGGCTCAGGTCCTCCGAGAGAGAGAGAGAATTAGAGAGAGCATATGTGGGGTGGCCAGTCCTCTTCTGACTGTGCCGGGTGGAGATTATAACAGAACATGGCCAAGATGTTCAAATGTTCATAAATGACCAGCATGGTCAAATAATAGTAAGGCAGAATAGTTGAAACTGGAGCAGCAGCATGGCCAGGTGGACTGGGGACAGCAAGGAGTCACCATGTCAGATAGTCCTGGGGCATGGTCCTAGGGCTCAGGTCAGTTGAAACTGGAGCAGCAGCATGGCCAGGTGGACTGGGGACAGCAAGGAGTCATCATGTCAGGTAGTCCTGGGGCATGGTCCTAGGGCTCAGGTCCTCCGAGAGAGCGAAAGAAAGGAGAGAATTAGAGAACGCACACTTAGATTCACACAGGACACCGAATACGACAGGAGAAGTACTCCAGATATAACAAACTGACCCTAGCCCCCCGACACAAACTACTGCAGCATAAATACTGGAGGCTGAGACAGGAGGGGTCAGGAGACACTGTGGCCCCATCCGAGGACACCCCTGGACAGGGCCAAACAGAAAGGATATAACCCCACCCACTTTGCCAAAGCACAGCCCCCACACCACTAGAGGGATATCTTCAACCACCAACTTACCATCCTGAGACAAGGCTGAGTATAGCCCACAAAGATCTCCGCCACGGCATAACCCAAGGGGGGGGGGCGCCAACCCAGACAGGATGACCACAACAGTGAATCAACCCACTCAGGTGACGCACCCCCTGCAGGGACGGCATGAGAGAGCCCCAGTAAGCCAGTGACTCAGCCCCCGTAACAGGGTTAGAGGCAGAGAATCCCAGTGGAAAGAGGGGAACCGGCCAGGCAGAGACAGCAAGGGCGGTTCGTTGCTCCAGAGCCTTTCCGTTCACCTTCCCACTCCTGGGCCAGACTACATTCAATCATATGACCCACTGAAGAGATGAGTCTTCAGTAAAGACTTAAAGGTTGAGAACGAGTTTGCGTCTCTGACATGGGTAGGCAGACCGTTCCATAAAAATGGAGCTCTATAGGAGAAAGCCCTGCCTCCAGCTGTTTGCTTAGAAATTCTAGGGACAATTAGGAGGCCTGCGTCTTGTGACCGTAGTGTACGTGTAGGTATGTACGGCAGGACCAAATGAGAGAGATATGTAGGAGCAAGCCCATGTAATGCTTTGTAGGTTAGCAGTAAAACCGTGAAATCAGCCCTTGCTTTGACAGGAAGCCAGTGTAGAGAGGCTAGCACTGGAGTAATATGATAAAAATGTTTGGTTCTAGTCAGGATTCTAGCAGCCGTATTTAGCACTAACTGAAGTTTATTTAGTGCTTTATCCGGGTAGCCGGAAAGTAGAGCATTGCAGTAGTCTAACCTAGAAGTGACAAAAGCATGGATTAATTTTTCTGCATCATTTTTGGACAGAAAGTTTCTGATTTTTGCAATATTACGTAGATGGAAAAAAGCTGTCCTCGAAATGGTCTTGATATGTTCTTCAAAAGAGAGATCAGGGTCCAGAGTAACGCCGAGGTCCTTCACAGTTTTATTTGAGACGACTGTACAACCATTAAGATTAATTGTCAGATTCAACAGAAGATCTCTTTGTTTCTTGGGACCTAGAACAAGCATCTCTGTTTTGTCCGAGTTTAATAGTAGAAAGTTTGCAGCCATCCACTTCCTTATGTCTGAAACACATGCTTCTAGCGAGGGCAATTTTGGGGCTTCACCATGTTTCATTGAAATGTACAGCTGTGTGTCATCCGCTTAGCAGTGAAAGTTAACATTATGTTTTCGAATAACATCCCCAAGAGGTAAAATGTATAGTGAAAACAATAGTGGTCCTAAAACGGAACCTTGAGGAACACCGAAATTTACAGTTGATTTGTCAGAGGACAAACCATTCACAGAGACAAACTGATATCTTTCCGACAGATAAGATCTAAACCAGGCCAGAACATGTCCGTGTAGACCAATTTTGGTTTCCAATCTCTCCAAAAGAATGTGGTGATCGATGGTATCAAAAGCAGCACTAAGATCTAGGAGCACGAGAACAGATGCAGAGCCTCGGTCCGATGCCATTAAAATGTCATTTACCACCTTCACAAGTGCCGCCTCAGTGCTATGATGGGGTCTAAAACCAGACTGAAGCATTTCGTATACATTGTTTCTCTTCAGGAAGGCAGTGAGTTGCTGTGCAACAGCCTTCTCTAAAATCTTTGAGAGGAATGGAAGATTCGATATAGGCCGATAGTTTTTTATATTTTCTGGGTCAAGGTTTGGCTTTTTCAAGAGAGGCTTTATTACTGCCACTTTTAGTGAGTTTGGTACACATCCAGTGGATAGAGAGCCGTTTATTATGTTCAACATAGGAGGGCCAAGCACAGGAAGCAGCTCTTTCAGTAGTTTAGTTGGAATAGGGTCCAGTATGCAGCTTGAAGGTTTAGAGGCCATGATTATTTTCATCATTGTGTCAAGAGATATAGTACTAAAACACTTGAGCGTCTCTCTTGATCCTAGGTCCTGGCAGAGTTGTGTAGACTCAGGACAACTGAGGTTTGGAGGAATACGCAGGTTTAAAGAGGAGTCCGTAATTTGCTTTCTAATAATCATAATCTTTTCCTCAAAGAAGTTCATGAATTTATCAATGCTAAAGTGAAAGTCATCCTCTCTTGGGGAATGCTGCTTTTTAGTTAGCTTTGCGACAGTATCAAAAAGGAATTTCGGATTGTTCTTATTTTCCTCAATTAAGTTAGAAAAATAGGATGATTGAGCAGCAGTAAGGGCTCTTCGGTCCTGCACGGTACCGTCTTTCCAAGCTAGTCGGAAGACTTCCAGTTTGGTGTGGCGCTCCAATTTTCTGGAAGCTTGCTTCAGAGCTCGGGTATTTTCTGTGTACCAGGGAGCTAGTTTCTTATGAGAAATGTTTTTAGTTTTTAGGGGTGCAACTGCATCTAGGGTATTGCGCAAGGTTAAATCGAGATCCTCAGTTAGGTGGTTAACTGATTTTTGTCCTCTGGCGTCCTTGAGTAGGCAGAGGGAGTCTGGAAGGGCATCAAGGAATCTTTGTGTTGTCTGTGAATTTATAGCACGACTTTTGATGGTCCTTGGTTGGGGTCTGAGCAGATTATTTGTTGCAATTGCAAATGTAATAAAATGGTGGTCCGATAGTCCAGGATTATGAGGAAAAACATTAAGATCCACAACATTTATTCCATGGGACAAAACTAGGTCCAGCGTATGACTGTGACAGTGAGTGGGTCCAGAGACATGTTGGACAAAACCCACTGAGTCGATGATGGCTCTGAAAGCCTTTTGGAGTGGGTCTGTGGACTTTTCCATGTGAATATTAAAGTCACCAAAGATTAGAATATTATCTGCTATGACTACAAGGTTCGATAGGAATTCAGGGAACTCAGTGAGAAACGCTGTATATGGCCCAGGAGGCCTGTAAACAGTAGCTATAAAAAGTGATTGATTAGGCTGCATAGATTTCATGACTAGAAGCTCAAAAGACGAAAACGTCTTTTTTTTTTTGTAAATTGAAATTTGCTATCGTAAATGTTAGCAACACCTCCGCCTTTGCGGGATGCACAGGGGATATGGTCACTAGTGTAGCCAGGAGGTGAGGCCTCATTTAAAACAGTAAATTCATCAGGCTTAAGCCATGTTTCAGTCAGGCCAATCACATCAAGATTATGATCAGTGATTAGTTCATTGACTATAATTGCCTTTGAAGTAAGGGATCTAACATTAAGTAGCCCTATTTTGAGATGTGAGGTATCATGATCTCTTTCAGTCATGACAGGAATGGAGGTGGTCTTTATCCTAGTGAGATTGCTAAGGCGAACACCGCCATGTTTAGTTTTGCCCAACCTAGGTCGAAGCACAGACACGGTCTCAATGGTGATAGCTGAGCTGACTACACTGACTGTGCTAGTGGCAGACTCCACTATGCTGGCAGGCTGGCCTGCACCCTATTTCATTGTGGAGCTAGAGGAGTTAGAGCCCTGTCTATGTTGGTAGATAAGATGAGAGCACCCCTCCAGCTAGGATGGAGTCCGTCACTCCTCAGCAGGTCAGGCTTGGTCCTGTTTGTGGGCGAGTCCCAGAAAGATGGCCAGTTATCTACAAATTCTATCTTTTGGGAGGGACAGAAAACAGTTTTCAACCAGCGATTGAGTTGTGAGACTCTGCTGTAGAGCTCATCACTCTCCCTAACTGGGAGGGGGCCAGAGACAATTACTCGATGCCGACACATCTTTCTAGCTGATATGCACGCAGAAGCTATGTTGCGCTTGGTGATCTCTGACTGTTTCATCCTAACATCGTTGGTGCCGACGTGGATAACAATATCTCTATACTCTCTACACTCGCCAGTTTTAGCTTTAGCCAGCACCATCTTCAGATTAGCCTTAACGTCGGTAGCCCTGCCCCCTGGTAAACAGTGTATGATCGCTGGATGATTCGTTTTAAGTCTAATACTGCGGGTAATGGAGTCGCCAATGACTAGAGTTTTCAATTTGTCAGAGCTAATGGTGGGAAGCTTCGGCGTCTCAGACCCCGTAACGAGAGGAGTAGAGACCAGAGAAGACTCGGCCTCTGACTCCGACCTGCTGCTTAATGGGGAAAACCGGTTGAAAGTTTCTGTCGGCTGAATGAGCGACACCGGTTGAACTTTCCTACAGCATTTCCTTCCAGAAACCGTGAGAAAGTTGTCCGGCTGCGGGGACTGTGCCAGAGGATTTATACTACTATCTGTACTTACTGGTGGCACAGACGCTGTTTCATCCTTTCCTACACTGAAATTACCCTTGCCTAACGATTGCGTCTGAAGCTGGGCTTGCAGTACAGCTATCCTCGCCGTAAGGCGAGTACAGCGACTACAATTAGAAGGCATCATGTTAATGTTACTACTTAGCTTCGGCTGTTGGAGGTCCTGACGAATCGTGTCCAGATAAAGCGTCCGGAGTGAAAAAGTTGAGGAAAAAATAAATAGATTAAAAAGTGAAAACCGTAAAGTTGTCAGGTTGCAAAATAGGTTGGCAACAAAACGCACAGCAACTCGAAAACAAGCCTGCAAGTTGTGACCGGAAATGACGTCAACTTCACAACTCACACACACAAACACCAGACTGTCAGCTACCTACAACAGGTGGGTCACACACAAACACCAGACTGTCAGCTACCTACAACAGGTGGGTCACACACAAACACCAGACTGTCAGCTACCTACAACAGGTGGGTCACACACAAACACCAGACTGTCAGCTACCTACAACAGGTGGGTCACACACAAACACCAGACTGTCAGCTACCTACAACAGGTGGGTCACACACAAACACCAGACTGTCAGCTACCTACAACAGGTGGGTCACACACAAACACCAGACTGTCAGCTACCTACAACAGGTGGGTCACAAACACCAGACTGTCAGCTACCTACAACAGGTGGGTCACACACAAACACCAGACTGTCAGCTACCTACAACAGGTGGGTCACACACAAACACCAGACTGTCAGCTACCTACAACAGGTGGGTCACACACAAACACCAGACTGTCAGCTACCTACAACAGGTGGGTCACACACAAACACCAGACTGTCAGCTACCTACAACAGGTGGGTCACACACAAACACCAGACTGTCAGCTACCTACAACAGGTGGGTCACACACAAACACCAGACTGTCAGCTACCTACAACAGGTGGGTCACACACAAACCACAGACTGTCAGCTACCTACAACAGCAGAAGGAGCTTGCCAAGGCTGCTTCCCACTGAGGCGGTGGCGCTGGTCTTTACAGACAGGCTGTACTCTCCCACTGGGGCATCTGCTGGGCTGGTGATGTCCAGGGTGATTGAACCCGCCGGGAGCACTGAGCCCTGGTGAACCTTGACCTTCCAGGAGGAACCCTTCCCACAGACCTCAGGTAGCTGACCTGGTCCCCAATGCCTCCGAAGGCTGGGGTCCTGGATGGAGAAGGGAGGATGTTGTGTCCAGTAGGAAAAAAATGGAAGAACATTTAGTTGTACCCATTTTCCCTCAGACCAGCCTCAATTCGTCGGGGCATGAACACTACATGGTGTCGAAAGCATTCCTCAGGGATTCTCGTCCATGTTAATGCCAATGCTTCTCACAGTTGTGGATGTCCTTTGGGTGGTGAACCATTCTTGAAACACATGGGAAACTGTTTTGTGTGAAAAACCCAGAAGCATTGCAGTTCTTGACACACTCAAACTGGTGCGCTTGGCACCTACTACCATTCCCTGTTCAAAGGCACTTAAATCTATTGTCTTGCCCATTCACCCTCTGAATGGCACACATACACAATCCATGTCTTTGTTGTCTCAAGGCTTAAAAATCCTTCTTTAACCCGTCTCCTCCCAAACTTCTTCCATTTAAGAATTATGGAGGCCACTGTGTTCTTGGGGACATTCAATGCTGCAGAAATGTTTTGGTACCCTTACCCAGATCTGTGCCTCGACACAATCCTGTCTCGAAGCTCTACGGACAATTCCTTCAACCTCATAGCTTGGTTTTTGCTCTGACATGCATTGTCAATTGTGGAACCACGTGTTTGCCTTTCCAAATAATTTCCAATCAATTGAATTTACAACAGGTGGACTCAAATCAAGTTGGAAAACATATCAAGGATGATCAATGGAAACAGGATGCACCTGAGTTCAATTTTGAGTCTCATAGCAAAGGGTCTGAATACTTATGTAAAAAAAAGGTATTTCTGTTCTTAATTGGTTTTCGCTTTGGTATTGTCTCGGTTAGGGCTGACCCCATTTAGTTGAAAAAATGTTTTTCTGTTTTTAATCTTTATTTGCAAAAAATTCTAAAAACCTGTTTTCACTTTGTCATATATGGGGTATTGTGTGTAGATTGATGTGAGAAAAAAAATTATGTAATACATTTTAGAATAAACAGTAAAGTAACAAAATGTGGAAAGGTCAAGGTGTCTGAATACTTTCCGAAGGCACTGAATGTGTCATGGTGCAACGGCAATACATTGGTTTGATAGAACAGTTCACAACTACAATCATTTAAACATTAAAGGTACTTTATTCCCCATTTAACAGTTGTCAACTCCCTTTGAATTGGCTTTTATCATACAGTATTTATATATTTTTTTTCTCTCTGGTTTCTACTTTTATTCACCAATAAGCAGTGTCACATTCTATCATCCAGGTTGCTCAAGACATCTTATTTCCCCATCTCTGACTAATGTGATTACAACTTTTAGCTGCACCTTTTTTTCACTGGTTTATCTTGATTATAAATGTCAGTTCATCTACTTTTCTGCTTCTTGATGATTTAATGAAGGGAGTTTTGCTGCTCGGGACCATTGCGAAAGCACTTACTCAACGTCCGATGTAGGAGAGGTAGGCAAACTTCTGACTAAATGAACAAGGGGGAAACATTGTCTGTTAGCAGGCTTTTGTTCCAACCCAACACTAACACATCTGAATCAAATGATCCGACTGCTCATACGATTCAATCCAGAGTAGTTAGGAACTGGTGTGTTGGTGCTGTGCTGGAATAAAATCCTGTGTACATGGCTCTCCAGGACCAGGCTCTTGGTCATCTGCCCTGTTCTTGACATGCAGCTCTGGTCACGCATCCCCCATCCACGCCCTCCTTGCCTGGGCCCTCATGGCCGTGTTCTGCGGCGGCCCCAGCTGCCTAACTTCCACCCTGCCCTCCACCCCACGGCTACAGCGACCCAGGTGGGCCATGTATCTCTGAGCGTGGGCACCGCGGTGCCAGGTGCGTAGCTGGGAGTCATGTTTCTGGTGGGCGAACAGCTCTGTCTCATCCAGGTGAGGCTTGAGGCGCACGCCCTGCGCACGCTCCTGCCAGTGGAAGAGGAAGAGCTGCCGGGTGCTCTTCCTCTGGCCCCAGCGCATGGCGGTTCTCAGAGCTGTCATGCCCTCAGCGTCCTCCAGTTGGTGTGGTGCACCGCGCACCAGTAGCTCCTGGATGGACTGCAACTGGCCCTGGGCGGCTGCCGCGTGGAGGGCCCCGCGCCCCAGGGGAGTCTGGCCCTTAACGTTGGCCCCTAGATAACAGGGTCAAGTTTGTTAGGCATACAGAAAGAAAACGGACTAGAACAACAAACTGGCTTGACTTTTGCCTTCTTCTGCCAAACGTTGTCTGTTGCATGGCCTAATTAACATAACCCAGATATTGCCAGCGTACCAGAACAACCCTGTATCTCCAAAAAGTGAAATGTTTAGGAATTAAAAATAATAAATCATCTTTTTCAGACATATTGTTATTTACTAATTAAAGTTCACAAGGCATTTTTTATTATTATTTATATTAGTCCTACAGAAACATGTTTTTCTTTCACAGAGCATGGAGGGGAATCAGGGGCATCATGCACACACAAATCTGAGGGGGAACAAAGTATGTGAGGATGGCTGGGGGTGGTAATGGTAGCAAAATTACAATATTATGTTATAATATTGTTTATGCAACGAATGGTTGTTTTATGCAATATTTTAGAGTTTTTAGATAGTTCTCATCTATGTCTGTGTAAACTGAGAGGAGCCTAAAAACCCACAGCTGGCATTCCAGAGATAAGATGTGGTCAGTGTAAGCGAGATAGCCTGGAAGAGTTTAGAACAATCCCTTATTTTTCTAATCATCCTGGAATCTGGGAAACTAAGCCAAGGTGGGGTTAAAACAACACCCCCGTGCAGATGACCACAGGGTAGCCTAGTGGTTAGTAACCGAAAGGTTGCAAGTTCAAACCCCTGAGCTGACAAGGTTCTGCCCCTGAACAGGCAGTTAACCCACTGTTCCTAGGCCGTCATTGAAAATAAGAATTTGTTCTTAACTGACTTGCCTAGTAAAATAAAGGTAAAATAAAAAAATAAAAAACCCAAAGTGGCTTATGGAGCCCCCCAATCTGCAATCGAGGGGTGAAACCAGCCATGACTAAGCATTCTTTGTGTCAGCTATATAAAGATCTCTGCATTTCTGTGAAGGTTAGGCTGCTCGGCCCAACAGTCAAGAGTGTTGGGTTGACTAGTCTCATTATTCCAATAATTAATCGATATTGAATGAAGACGATTGTTTGAAGAAATGACAGTCTCTCTCACTTGATTAGAATATTCCACGACTGTAGTCTAGGGGGGCTAGCTCCCTCGTCCATAAATTGGAGAGTTTAGCTTTTTCAAACACTTGAAACAGCTTTTTTCTGCAATCTACAGCCATAATCATTATGCCTAATTCCATGTAAAAAATAGTAACTCAATATATTTCTGCATATCTAAGCATAACTCTTGAGCTGTCTGTATCGTCCTGACTGGTGGTTATTTTATTTTAATGAAGTAAATATGCTTATCTGCATTTCTTCCTAAAATCTGGGTAAAAGATTGAAATGAATATGAGTCTTAGTCAGTACATTTAGTGCTTGCGTTTCTAATGTCTACCAACCTTGCCAGCAGGCATGCCAGCTAAGATAGTTACAGTACACAAGCTAGCTACTCTTACTTGATTGATAGGCTGAATTGGCTTCTTGTTAGTTGGGAGATCGGAACCAATCTGTGCTAGCTAAAGCCAACTTCATAAAATTGCTATGTGGCTAGTAGTATAACAGAGAGTATTACATGTTTTTTGGTTAAATATCTGAGGGGGGGCCTCCCGGGTGGCGCAGTGGCCAAGGGCGCTGTACTGCAGCGCCAGCTGTGCCATCAGAGACTCTGGGTTCGTGCCCAGGCTCTGTCGGGAGGGCCTGGCCGGTAGGGATATCCTTGTCTCATCGCGCACCAGCGACTCCTGTGGCAGGCCGGGCGCAGTGCGCGCTAACCTAGCATCGTCCGGGTTAGAGAGGGCCTGGCCTGTAGGGATATCCTTGTCTCATCGCGCACCAGCGACTCCTGTGGCAGGCCGGGCGCAGTGCGCGCTAACCTAGCATCTTCCGGGTTAGGGAGGGTCTGGCCGTGCACGGTGTTTCCTCCGACACATCAGTGCGGCTGGCTTCCGGGTTGGATGCGCGCAGTGTTAAGAAGCAGTGCGGCTTGGTTGGGTTGTGTATCGGAGGACGCATCCCGTACGGGAGTTGTAGCGATAAGACAAGATAGTAGCTACTAAAAACAATTGGATACCACGAAATTGGGGAGAAAAAGGAGTGAAACTTCAACAACAACAAAAATATATATCTGAGGGGGCACCTGCCCCTGTGCCCCATATGGGCATCATGCCTCTGTGAGGGATGTCTACATTCAATTTATGTCAAAATAATATTTATCAAAATCACCCCAAGTGAGATACAAGGTTTTTCCAGTGTGCCGGTGATATCCAGATGTTTTGCCTCTACGGTGGTGGGTACCTTGTTGGAGCAGGAAGCGGACAGCGGGCATGTGTCCACGGTGGGCACTGATGAACAGAGCAGAGAAGAGACGGTGAGAGAGCCAGGAAGGAGATCCACTCATAGAACCCATAGCACTGAGATGGGAGGAACGTGGCGGTGCTGGTTTGGACATCACACTCTTGAGCTACATGAAATAAAGAGAATTTATATGTGTGAAAAGTCAATGGAAATGTTCATCCTAAAAAAAGGGAAGAGTGAAGTAAATAAGGTCTACAGTTTGTAATAACAGCTGTGAGATGCTGTTTAGATGTGCAGTAATTACAGGCTAGCCACATTAGATCAAATAAGGAGGTGGATCTTTCAGCAAGTCTGGTAAAGAAATGCAGTATTGCTATTAGGTGATGATGGTTTTTAACCTTTATTTAACTAGGCAAGTCAGTTAAGAACAAATTCTTATTTACAATGACGGCCTACCCTGGCCAAACCCCTAACCCGGACGACGCTGGGTCAATTGTGCGCCGCCCTATGGGACTCCCAAACATGGCCGGTTGTGATATAGCCTGGAATCGAACCAGGGTCTGTAGTAACACCTCTTGCACTGAGATGCAGTGCCTTAGACCACTGAACCACTCGGAAGCCTACTTTTTTTTTACTATGATCAATAATGACCTGAGACATAGAGAGTCTCTGTGTAGGACTGCTGTAGACTATTCTAGGTTCTTCTTTCATGCCACATCACCTTGAATACATCCCCAGTAGCTGCAGCTATCACAAGCTCAGACCATCCATCATAAGGCCAGATCATCAGGGTGACAGTAGTTCCAGGGACGATGTCATTACAGTGGATAGTGGTGTCATCACATAGGTCACCTGTTGGGTGGAGAGAGTATACATTAGGTCTGGTCAGAGAAGCACATCATTAGATAATTAGTCTGACTGGAAAACACCCTCAATAAAATGTTCACCATGACGGGCCTGTCACTGCTAGCCTACGTTTGAGATTTATAAGGTCCGTAATTCTAACTTCATTGAACCCAATAAAAATCTATGAATAAATATCTAATCAATTAATCAACAACATCTCCCCAGTTCTCATTAAAATATGTCAACAGTTAAACCAGCAAATGACATCAAAGGTATTTATTTTACCATTATCCAGGTAGCATACTCTCTGGAAGTCTGTGGGAATCCCAACCACTAATTCCATGGTGTTTTTTAGCTCTCTGATTCTCATATTGTGGTGGCAGTCGGGCACAACGAACATCTCTCCCGTTTCACGCAGCCTGGCACCAAGACTGAACTTGACTTTCTTCAACGGGTCACGGTAAACTGCACTTTTGGGTCTCGGTACACTCTTCGAGTCGACGTCGCGGTTAATCATCGCACTTTTGGGTCTCGGTACCTGAAGTGAAATCTTCTTCGTTGTGGTGTAAAAATATGCCATTGGATTGCTCATAGAAACGCGCTCAGTAATTTTTGCAGATTAGAAAGGGTTTAGAATTCTGAAAGAATGAATTAATGAATTCTCTTCCGTTTGGAATGTTGTCTGACTATTACTGTTGCTATGGTGATAGACGTTAGAGTCCCATTGTTGCGCGTTCGGCTGATGTGCGACAGTAACATACATACACACAGTTGAAAAAATGCCTGTTTTTGACATGAAAGATATAATATGTTAGTTACTATTGCAATGATTATAAGACCACTGAAATGATTGTTCATTTTTTTTATTAGTGTTGCCAAATACTTTATACACAAACAAAAATTCCAAAATCCTATACCAAAATTACACATTTTTCTGATTTAATTATCTTATTAAAACATTAACCCCAGTGAATAACAACAAGAATAACATCTTCCTGAATCATTAGAATAAGATATTTTCAGAGTGAATACAATTGCACTAAAATGGTTTATTTTTTGTATTATTTTATTTATATTTAGTGTGTTTTTGAGTATTTTCTTGTTAATACCTGTGTTTTGTTTTGTTAGACATGTTTGATGTAGCAATGTAAGTTGATTTTTGTATTGTGAAAAAAAAATACATACAGTTGAAAATATCTAATGTTTCATGATAAACTGATACTTAGTATCAGTTTAGTTATATTGACTTGGAAGTCCCTGGTATATTATGGTCAGGAGGCAGGCCCACTTTTTAATGGATTTGCGACAGCAGTCCCACTTTAAATTCTGTACAACTTATTTCTGACTTTGTAACGTGATTGTCTCAGCGGTGACAATTGAAATCGGCTATGTAGTCAGTGGTGAAATGGTGATTTTTAGGTGAGGGAGCAGAACAGTTTGATCTCATCATTTTCTCAATCAAAGCTTTACCCACCAGTGGTTTTGAGCCACACCTACTAAATAAAAATAATAATAATAATCTGAAATCTTTTTGTGTCACATAAGTTTGCAAACAATGTAAAAAAAAATATAAAAAAAAAATATATATATTTATATATATATATATATATATATATTGAGTTAATAAAGCCACATACAAAGCCACATCTTTCTTCTTTCTTAAGTAAATTTAAATAGGCATGTCCCTTAAGAACAAATTCTTATCAACAATGACTGGGAACAGTGTGTTAACTGCGTTGTTCAGGAGAAGAACAACATATTTTTTATTAACTTGTCAGCTCCGGGATTCAATCAGCAACCTTTCGGCTTCTGGCCCAATGGTTTAACCACTAGGCTACCTCCCTAGTGGCTAGGCTACCTGCCTCGTGGTTAGAGCTAGAACGTTCAAGCCCATTTGGGTGCCGCCATAGATTTACAGTAGAAGTGCCCGTCCAAGAAGGCTGAATGTCATTGGCTAAAGATAAAATCACATCAAATCACATTTTTGTTCTACCGTTTCTATCGTAGCTTTGATTGGACTGATCATGTCAACATCATACTTTCAAAATGTTAGCAAGCAAGCTAGACAAGCAGTCATCATCATGAATCACGTTGACAATCTACTGGCAAATCCTTTTCCATCCTCATCATATGAAGAGAAATTATAGATAAAACGTCTCTGTGTTCATTTGCCATAAACATTACACAACAAGTCGGAACTCACAAACTCAACTACGAGTGGTTTGGAAGGAAGCAGTGGCTAACTACAAGGATCTCAAAGCAAACACTATTTGATTCCTTTGTCTGCTATTCAATGGAGAGTGTGCGTGGTCCAAGTCTGGGTTTAAGGATTTAAAACATCTGTCTGAAAGGGTCTCTCAACATGTGAATTGTACATCACATATAGACAACGCTGTTAAACTCGAACTACTGGGGAAATCAAATGTTTTGACTCAGCTAGACATCTTATATACGAGCCATCAACCTTTTGTTTTGTTCATCGTTTGAATGAGGAGACCAAGGTGCAGCGTGGTAGGCGAACATCTTACTTTCATTACAATGAACACTGAAAAAAGAACAAAATACAAAACGAACGTAAAGTTCTGCAGGCTACACAGCAACTATACAAAATCAAGATCCCACAAACTAAGATGGAAAAAAGGCTGCTTAAGTATGATCCCCAATCAGAGACAACAATAGACAGCTGCCTTGGATTGGGAACCATAGCAGGCCAACATAAAACTACAAAATAGATTGCCCACCATAGTCACACCCTGACCTAACCAAATAGAGAATAAAAAGGCTCTCTAAGGTCAGGGCGTGACAGTACCCCTGAAAAGCATTTTAAAAATCTGACATGTTGGCTGGATTCACAACGAGTGTAGTATTAATTGAGTATCTTACATGCGTGATGCAATGAAAGTTTGATTTTTATATAATTTATTTAAATTTTCTGCTCTGCATTTTCCCTGGCTTTTGGCAGAGTCGGACGCAAGAGTCCCCTATACCATAAGAAGTTAAGTCAAACAGCAGTTACAGTCAAATACAGAGTAGCCAGTTTATGCTCTGCTTGCTTTTACAACTTGGAGAAAAAGCACAACACACAGACAACAGCTGCCTCTGTTCACAGGCTCTTTGGCGTCCGCACCGTCCTAAATCCAGCCGGCTGATACCGCTCTAAGGCGTCTGCATGGTCCTAAAGCACACTGATACTGTTTAAAAAAATGTGTAACAGTGCAATGAAAAAACTGGGGCGGTGGTACAAAAATGCAATATCAGAATGTTTGTGTGTAGGGGGGGTGAAAGTTGCACCCCTGCATAAAACAGTCCCTCCCTCTACCACAATGGCATCAATTCTTCAACACTAACAAACTTCTAAACTTCTTCCACTATGCACCATCATATTTCTCTCCCCAAATAATAGCCTAAAATGTTTGTTATTCCTTATGAGTGTAATAGTCTGAGTGCAGTTACTTGTGATGAAATATGTGATCTAAGTGCCCCACACACCAACGTAATAAGGTTGATATTTGAACTGAACACAAATATAAAACGCAACATGCAACAATTTTAAAGATGTTGCTGAGTTACAGTTCAAATAAGGGAATTAGTCAATTGAAATAAATTCATTTGGCCCTAATCTATGGATTTCAGATGACTGGGCAGGGGTGCAGCCAAGGTGGGCCTGGGAGGGCATAGGCCCACCCACTGGGGAGCCAAAGCCAGTCAATCAGAATGAGGACTTGATTGACAATGTGTATGGGAATGTTCTTAAACAAATTATAACCTGGGTGGTTCGAGCCCTGAATACTGATTGACTGACAGCTGGTACAGGTACTCTCTCCTGTTCTCTGCATGGAGCAGAGACAAGACAGAAGACAGAAAGCTTTAACACCACAGCAACAGATCCAAGTTATGGGTCGTTCCACAAAAAGAGTGCCTTTTGTATTGCTTTGATATTTTCAGTGGAACTTGTGCACAGATATTGCATTTTTAAAAGCCTGTTATATTAAATGAAGTGCCCCTTAATATACACCAAATAGAGAATTCAAGAAATCACCCCAAAAAATGATGCATTTTTACCATGTCGCTCTGTGCACACTGTGACTTCTAGGTAGATTTGAATCCACATAACCTTAACATTTCTCTAAGTTTCCACCATCATTGTAAAGCCCTAGTTATTTTGTTGCACTGTAAAGTCACCCATGGCTGCGCCCCAGCCATTTCTCTAAGTTTCCACCATCATTGTAAAGCCCTAGTTATTTTGTTGCACCGTAAAGTCACCCATGGCTGCGCCCCAGCCATGGATGGGCCTGGTAGAGCATAGGCCCACCCATTTGGGAGCCAGGCTGACCCACTGGGGAGCGAAGCCCAGCCAATCTGAATGAGTTTTTCTCCACAAAAAGCCTCTATTACAAAGATAAATACTTTTCACCCCCTCTGACGATCCTGCAGGGAAAGAAGCCGGAGTTGGAGGCCCTGGGTTGGCATGGTTACATGTGGTCTGTGGATGTGAGGCTGTTTGGACGTACTGCCAAATTCTCCAAAATGACGTTATGGTAGAGAAAATAACATTGAATTATCAGCTCTGGTGGACATTCCTGCATGGCAATTGCACACTCCCTCAAAACTTGAGACATCTGTGGCATTCTGTTGTGTGACTAAACTGGACTAATTATCTTGACAAAGGATAAAATGCTCAAACAGGGATGTAAACAAATGTGCACAAATTTTGAGAGAAATAAGCTTTTGGTGCGTATGACACATTTCTTGAATCTTTTATTTCAGCTCATAAATCATGAGACCAAGCACTTTAAATGTTGCGTTTATATTTTTGTTCAGTGTAGTAGTCTGTCGGTAGTAATCAGAACATAGATTTTACTGACTATATTTCACCGCTTCACTTTACGTTTTCAAACTTCAAGTATCGCAACAAAATACTTTTAAAGAAGGAAGTAAAAATTATTCTTCATGGAAAACTCACCTAGCTGAGTTTTATATTTATCAAAAATTTGTGCTGCAGGTGTTTTGAACCTTTGTGACAATGATATGACACTCATTTGCACAATTCATTTGTTGGTTATACAAGGTAGTTTGGAGACATTCTACACATGTCTTGATTTTTCCGATTTATATTATAAATTTAATTACAGAATGCTAAAAATAACATGACATAAAAAATATTTTAAAGAAATTATTGAATGTTACAAAGGTTTGTGAAATGCAAAGTTCGGATATAAAATCTTTGAACAATGGTACATATTTGAAAAGAAAAATACATTTCATAAAATGCATATATATTAACAGTTCTACCATAAAGAAAAACAAGATGGGGAAAATTGCTGACAGATGTGATGCGTTAGGTAGTCTACAGCAGTGAACATTTCCATAGGATGGAAGACAGACTTGAGATGCACGCCCCACCGCAATCAGTTTAGGATCTCAAGTCGTGTTTATGGTCAAAAATGGGTTGCCATGTGAACGGGTGAGAAAAAAAAAAGAGAAAAAAAGACTACAAAAGTGACAGCTCTCATTATATCCACATTCATGTCTCTACAGAAAACCCTAAAACTGGCCTTGGATCCCCTGGCTATACAGGTTAAGCTATACAATGGAAGTTATTTATTCTCAAACATACTCATTTCACTACTAATGAGATTTACTAGTCAGAGCGTCTTGGAACACAAACCCAGGCCACACAACCATTCCTATACTGTACAATTGATTGTGGTCAGTGCAGTGGTCTGACTGAAAAGCCAAAATGGGATTAGAATCCACAATGTTGAAGTGGATTTACATTTTTAAATTAATTTAACCTTTATTACCTAGGCAAGTCAGTTAAGAACAAATTCTTATTTACAATGACGGACTACACGGTGGATAAGGGGGGAGTGCTTCACAGGTCTTTACCAAACTATCACTCTTTTTCTGCTTCTTCTTTCTACAGGTTTTACAACAAACTCTGTCACTTTATCATAAGCCCTTGAGTCGTGAACACCCCAAATAAGCCCAAAACACAATTGAAGGGCTGCATCCAATATGGCACCCTGTTCCCTATACAGTGCACTTTTTTGACCATTGCCCTATGGGCCCTGGTCAAAAGTAGTGCACTATAAAGGGAATAGGCTGCCATTTGGGATGCAAAATTGACTGTCCCGCTGACACCCGAGGTCCCGCTGACACCCGAGGTCCCGCTGACACCCGAGGTCCCGCTGACACCCGAGGTCGCGCTAACACCCGAGGTTTATTCAGGGGAGCGCAACGTTACAGAATGTACAGATGCATTGTATATAGAAGAATCACAATTCTAGTGCGTCTATCTATACATTCTATTTCTATCTGTGACGTTCTAAAGCGCTGCCCCTGTGGCGAAACTGGCCTGAGTTATGTCCAATCAGAGGTATTTCATTGGTCTCTGGGAGACTTGGATCACATTATTGACATAGCAAACAGACAGAGGGAAGATGCCATGAGTTCATTAACATATTTTGTTTCGTGCCAAGTGGTGCGGTTGTTCCTTCTCCTAAGCAGTAGTGGTTACGGAGGTCATTGAAGACTAGATGAAAAGAGAGCGAGAAACCGTGATGAAACCAGAGGACCTGAGAGAACCAGCTGGATGCAGATGGGTTGAGGTGACTCGACGACGGGACGCGAGCCGAGCCGCATGGTGGGTTGTTTTCCACCTGGAATCCGATGCCATTTTGCGGTGGCTGTTTTAGCTTAGCGAGGTGCGGTTTTCAGATCGTGTGTGTGTGTGTGTGTGTGTGTGTGTGTGTGTGTGTGTGTGTGTGTGTGTGTGACAGAGCGAGAGCACATGACTGATTCTATGTATGTTTATGTATCAGTGCCTTTATTTCCTGCAGGCGAGTGTTCTGGTCAGGTCTGATGCTGGTGATAGTTATTGGCTGTGTGTTGGAGCAGGCTGGAAGGTTCTAGATTAAAGCAGAAGTGTCCATAAGCACCATGTCGGGGTCCAGGCTGGCAAAAAATCGTACGTCTCGGTCCTTGTCCGCCTGCAGGGTCATCACCGTCTCCTCCAGCTCTTCTAAGTAGGCACTGCCCGGCTCTTTGAAGTACGCTGCAAGTACAAGTCAAGTCACTATTTATTTAAAGTGCATTTTACATGGGTCACAACTATAGAAATATAATTACTAGAATGGGTGTCCCAATTCAAGTCAATGAGGCCCTAATGGGTGGACCGGTGGGCAGTACTTAACATAATTAAATATAAGAATGTAGGAAACTGGGGAAATATGGAGAACGATAGGGAACAATGAGGAATAGAGGGCAAAACATGAACAACAAAATGAAGGGAGAAAATAGTCCACAGAAGAGAGAGGGAAAACAATATTCTAAGTGGTATGCTCTTTTGGATATCAGAAACATACGGCACAACACATTGTGGGAGGATCAAAAACAACAACATGCAACGAGAGAGAAAATCTGTTGGAACTGGGAAAGACTCACTAACAGGAAGTCGCTCTGGATAAGAGCTAAATTATTCAAATGTAAATGTACCTGCAAGACCAGTCACCATTTATTATCATGTACTGTGCTTCACTTGCCTATTGCTATTGCTCTATTCAATATAATTAGTAGTTATGCTCTTCTTCTGCTATTTATTCATTTCATGTGTATTGCATCATATGTCTATTTCTGTTTCTATTTAAGCAATAAGGCACGAGGAGGTGTGGTATATGGCCAATATACCACGGCTAAGGACTGTTCTTAAGCATAACGCAACGCGGAGTGACTGGATACAGACCTTAGCCGTGGTATATTGGCCATATATCACCACCCCCAGAGCTGCCTTATTGCTATTATAAACTGGTTACCATTGTAATTAGAGCAATAAAAATACATGTTTTGTCATATCCGTGGTATATGGTCTGATTACAGTACCACGGTTCAGCCAATCAGTATTCAGGGTTCGAACCACCCAGGTTATAATCTGTTTAAGAACATTCCCATACACATTATGTCAATCAAGCCCTCTGTTTGAAACACTTTGGAGGTTGCCTCATATCACTAACAGGAGATAGCTCACACCCCATTTTAACATGCTCCATGGCTTAGGACAAAAGGATGTTTTGGCTCAGCTCATTTGCTAAGAGGAAGAACTTTGCAGCGGTTTCTGATTAATAAACAATGTCATGCTGGTGGGTGGTAACATTTAAATAAAACCCAGCCCTGAAAATAAATGTAGTCTGAAAAGAATTTGAACGTTATCTCATAGGAAAAGACATGGCATTGACTTGGATTTCCCACTTCAAGGACAAATAATTGACACTTTCACTAAAATGATGACCTATTGAGGTAAATCATTTACAACACCATGAGTAAGCTCTGACCATCATCTTTCATCTCGAAAAAGTGGATTTCTGGTGTGGGCTTTTAAATGTGTGAGACATATTCCCTCTGGAAGACAAATTATGTTCTATTCCATTCTTGACTTCCTCAATAGCATAAAGCATCTCGTGCATGAACCATATTCTTGGGTCGATAAGAGGACCCAGTCTTTACCTTTCTCCATGACACTCTGCCGCAGTGCTTTGGCCACCAGCACGCGGACGTTGGCCACGGGGTCCAACGACAGGCTGAGGAGACTGGGGAGGAGGTGCTGGGCAAACTGGTCCATGGGCATACAGTCCTCCTCCACGATGGCCTGGGGAACACAGTGGAGAGTGAGTTAATAGAAAAACAGATTTAGATAGAAAGATAGATGATGACAGATGGTAAGCAGGGTCGTTCGTGTTCATTAGGGAATGCAACAGAAAATGTTTCAAAAATCAGTTTCCCTTCTGTTTGGTGCCTAATGAACATGACCAAGCAGTCAGGCATACAATTCTCACTTCCGCCTTCTTTCAGAATAGTTCTATGGCAAGCATGGCTGATGCAATTTCACACTAAACATTATTTTGAAGGCAGCAGCTATTGGGATTAGTGTTTGTTAGGATTTATTTTCATAAATAGTATGTGTGTCCTGACCTGGCAGATGAAGGCAAAGGCCTGGCGGCCCACCCATTTTGGACAGTGGCAGAAGCGGACGATGAGCTCGTTGCTGAAGTTCAGGCCCAGCTCGTGGGCTCCACACGCATACATCTTCTGTAAGATCTCCACCACCTGGGACAGACAAGATGATATTTGATGACATTTCCACAATACGAGGTCGAAATAACAGTATGAAATTGTGTATGAACCGTTTGAAGAAAATGCCTGGAATTTTAGCCTGTTCAGGAAGGATGGATCTTTTGGCCCACATCATGATGTCACAATGTGATCTGATCATAATAAACCAATGACTGTTCATCTGGGTAATGGGGTTGGCTGGAGAACATCTTATCAGGGCTGTGTATGTAAATACAATACATGACCAAAAGAATGTGGACAGTCTGCTCGTCGAACATCGGATTCCAAAATCATCAGCATTAATATGGCGTTGGTCCCCCCCCTTTGCTGTTATAACAGCCTCCACTCCTCTGGGAAGGCTTTCCACTAGATGGTGGAACATTGTTGCGGAGACTTCATTGTCATGATGAAACAGGAAAAGGCCCCCAAACTGTTGTCACAAAATCATCTAGACATTCCTTGAATGTTGTAGCATTAAGATTACCCTTCACTGGAACTAAGGGGCCAAGCCCAAACCATGAAAAACAGCCCCAGACCATTTTTTACAGTTGGTAATTAGGCATTTGGGTACCTAGCATTCTCCTAGCATCCGTCAAACCCAGATTAATCAGTTAGACTGCCAGATGGTGAAGCGTGATTCATCACTCCAGGGAACGCGTTTCCACTGTTCCAGAGTCCAATGGCGGCGAGCTTAACACCATTTCATCCAACGCTTGGCATTACGCATAGTGATCTTAGGCTTTTGTGCGGCTGCTCAGCCATGGAATCCCATTTCATGATGCTCCCGAAGAACAGTTCTTGTGAGGGAAGTTGCTTCCAGAGGCAGTTTGGAACTCATTAGTGAATGTTGCGACTGAGGACAGATTTTAACATGCTACAATACTCGGCGGTCCCGTTCTGTGAGCTTGTGTGGCCTACCACTTCGCGGCTGAGCCGTTGTTGCCACTAGACGTTTCCACTCCACATAACAGTACTTACAGTTGATCGGGACAAACTGACTTGTAGGAAATGTGGCATCCTATGACGGTGCCACGTTGAAAGTCACTGAGCCTTTCAGTAAGGCCATTCTACTGCCAATGTTTGTCTATGGAGATTGCATGGCTGTGTGCTCTATTTTACACCTGTCAGCAACAGGTGTGGCTGAAATAGCCGAATCTACTCATTTGAAGTGGTGTCCACATACTTTTGTCTATATAGTGTATGTGGGATGCTGGGCTGAAGGGAGTTGTAGTTTTCATGAAGCAAATATTCAACCTTGTTCAGCGCATAAACGTGGTAATTAAATACAATGACCACAATCCATTGCGCCTGTTCTTCCTGGCTCGGACAGAGCCCGCACAACAGACTGCATGAGAGTAATGTACACAACATGACGAGAGGGATAGAGACAGTACGCGAAGTAGCTCTACCCGATTGATAGTTATAGGAGCTGGATATAAGCAGTCTTGAAATTATGCCACGTCTTCTTTAAAGAACTAGTCAAATGATTTCGTCAGACACCTCTGCAGCATACTTAGGCAGCTACCAGCTAGCCACTAGCCTAGCTAAGTAGGATGACTAAAAGACTTGAGTATGGGAAGCACAGAGATACCGTTAGATGGTTGGCTGGCTGCTATTGCCTGAGCAGAGATGAGATGATCAAATAAAAACTAAGTAATATACACAACTGAAATATTTAGTTATTTCATAGTCATTTCCTATTTTTCTATTGTTGTCCTGACACAGACAATGGAATATTTTCAGCCATTTGTGAGGCAAACCATGTTTGGATGCTTCCCATTCTTTAAGAAAGGCAGGTCACTGATGAGATGAGATGACTGTCACTTCCACAGAAGTTTGTCACAATACAGACATGCGCACACAAGCAGACCTCATATCATTGAGGACAATATGAGTACTTGAGGCTGTCAAACAATAATAACAAAACATTGTTACATCATTTCACCCCCCAAACAAATTCAAGTGCAAATGGCATGCCTACCAGCTGGTAAGAGATCCACCGGACCTCTGACACTTTGTCTGAGCAGAGGGTCAGTGCTATTTGTCTGAGGTAGTTATACACATCATCGTGGCTGTACAACTCCATGATCAAGATCAGCTGCCTGTGGACACACACATGAAGACGTTCTGTTCAACACACACTGGCTCTTCAGGGGGGGTCATCCTAAAAATAAACATTTTCTTTCTCTGATATCTTCACTCCCCAAAGAAGTCCAACAATACTTATATATGCATTGGGAGAGCAGAGTAAAAAAAAAACAAGAGGGCGACTGCTTTTGCACCATGTTAACCTGAGTGACAGTCTGTTTGAGCCATCATGTAAAGTCCCTGTCATTCATTGTTGTGTTTGGCTTGATGGAGTAGACAAGAGCACAAACAGATACGGGGCCAGGACCTGAATCCACAAACTGTCTCAAACTGTCTCAGAGTAGGAGTGCTGATCTAGGATCTGTCCATATAATATTATTACGATCTAAAAAAGGCAAAACCGAGATACTGAGGATACGGGCCCAATGTTAGTGATTTACTGCCATATGCCATCCTGCTCAGGAGCATCATTCATTGGCTGATCCACCCTGCTGACCTGGATGAAACCCTGTGATCATTGGAAGGCCCATCCAAGTGGAATACTAAAATTGTGCATGACATCACAGTCTGGTGGCAAGTGCGCCCTCTATTGGGAGAAATCTGGAGGCCTCGATCCTAGATGAATGAGAAAGACTAGCCCTGATCTAAATGAATGGGAGACTCACCCGGCCAGCTGGTATCTACATAAATGGGAGACTCACCCGGCCAGCTGGTATCTACATAAATGGGAGACTCACTCGGCCAGCTGGTATCTGAACCTCCAGTTGCGGCTGTTGTCCGTCACCATGAACTCCTGAAGCTGGTACAGGTACTCTCTCCTGTTCTCTGCATGGAGCAGCTGCCACAAGTCAAGACAGAAAGCTTTAACACCACAGCAACAGATCCAAGTTATGGGTCGTTCCACGAAATGAGTGCCTTTTGTATTGCTTTGATATTTTTGGTATAAATTGTGCACCGATATTGAATTTTAAAAGCCTGTTCAATTAAAGTGCCCCTTAATATAGACCAAATAGAGAATTCAATTAGTCTAAATGTTTACATAAATAAAGACTTACTAAAGTGCTAAAATGATGCTTTTCTACATGTCGCTCTGTGCACCCTCTGACTTCTGGGAAGATTTGAATCCACATAAACCCAAGTTTAAACCACCATTGTAAAGCCCTGGTTATTGTGTTGCTTTGACAAAGTAATTTGTGAAGATGACTAAGATGAAATCATCAACCCTGTTATGTACAACCCAGTTACTTTATTCGACACTTACTTGAGATGGGAAAATGAGTTTGTTATGACAGAATGCTAAAATTGGGTGAAACCAAAAGTTACGCATCTCAAAAGTCGTGGTGGAAACACCCTCATCATGTTTCCCCATCATTACAAAACCCCTGGACAACAAATTATCATTTATTAGTGACGCAAGGCACAAGTATCAAAAGAAGTGGAGACAAACTAAATAAGAGTAAAAGGAGTCAACCTGTAAACTAAACATGTTGTTATTGAGAAAGAGAGATTGGTTCTATGACAACCATATGAACTCAGTAAGTAGGTCAAGTAGGTCAGCCATCCACATTTAAAATCCACTCTAGATTTACCATGTGATACGTATTATGGTAGCCTGAGTTCCAGTCTGTTTGTGCTCTCATGGCAACTCCTTGTCAATGTTTGGCTCGACAATGAGCAATGGAGTTGGTAAGAAGAGCACAAACAGATCTGGGACCAGGCTAGTAAAAGAGCACAGCAGGTGGACCAAACGTTTGCATTTTAAATGTGTAGCCTATGTAGATGGCCGATTTAGAATCGCTACACAGTTGCTCGTTACACGTATGGTGGTCTCACCTTGAGGAAGTCATAGAGGTGTTTGAGCACCCCAATGCGCACCTCGTCCAGGTCCTTAAGGAAGCCGTTGAAGATGGGCACCAGGTCGGCCGCCGTCAGCTGGTCCCCCAGGATCAGGGCCAGATCATGGATGGAGAACGCCAGCGTCCGGCGCACTTTCCACTGTAGGGGTAATGAGTACAGCCAGGAGGTTAGCTTGGCTCGTCACAAAACGTTTCCATGTTAGAGAGAATTAGGAGGAGTTTTGTCAACATGACCTTTGTCAGGTCAGAGGTGGTAATTGAGAGTTTAGCCACTGCTACTTCAGCACACGCTCTCCTCTCGACCGCTGTCCCATCTAATTTGCCCAGAAATAAGCAAACATTTGAGGTAACTGAAGTTCCGTACAGCCTCCAAGTCAAAATGACAAGCTGTATTGCTTTTGGTTGCAAACTAACACGTCAATATTACGTCATGAGACCTGTGACCAAACAGTCACTGGACTGGCCATTAGCATAGCAACGTGCATAGGATTTCCAACACAAATGTAACGGTTGTTTCCTGACGTATCAATCTCCAGTGATGAGATGATGTCAATACATAGTGTGTTGTTCACTTTTCGTTCCAAACCAAGCTCTTATCATTGAAGACCCCGACTTATCTCTGTCGTGTTCTTGGGCACACAACGGAAAACTTTTGAATCCAAAAGCACCCACCTGTACGTCGGTGGCGAGGGTCTCGTACGTGTCCTTTAGGCAGTGCCAGTTCTGTCGGCCCAGGGTGAGGGCCACGCCAGGTAGGCTGAACGCACAGTGCTTGGCGATCTCGGTGTCCACAGTCTGAGCCTGCGCCGGGTCCGTCATGGAAAGATACTGGTCCAGCAGCTGCTGGGGAATCACATTCTGGAGGAGGGGGGGGGCAAGAGTGGTTCAAACCTGTTACTATCATAGCCATGGCAGCAGCTCTCAGAAGAAGGGACAAGAGGAGCTGGTTTCCCCAGACACGGACGAAAGCCCGATTCACATTCAACAGCTGAGACGAGAATGGACTGCTTTACGTGTTCATGATCTGAATGGTGTAGTTTCAGAACGTCTCGTGTCGAATGCTGGAGTTTCCAAAATTCCACACATCAAATCTTAGCGAAAGACTAGATGTGTCCGTTTAGCCAATACGATAACAGTGCGCTAACCTTCCGTGTTTAGCCAACCAAGGTTTCAGCCAGATATCCATTTCTGTGGGGCTAGCTGAAGTTAGCTAGCCTGGCTTGCTAATATTTCGTTGTCAAGTCACAAAGTGAATTGGTGAGCTAGCCAGTGGCTGCATGTATTTCATGAAACTTGTTTGCTAAATACCTTGCTACAAGTAGCTAGCAACTTTGTAGCAAAGTTTCAGCACTGTGCTCAACCTTTTGTATTTCAATTCCCCAGTCAGCTGTTTTACAACATAAAATTCCAATTCTATCTTGTTTTGTCTCGTCTTTCCTTTTGTTGGCTGCTGGATCTGTACCAGGCTTAAGCCCGTCCAGGACTCAAATGCACCATCAATGGAGATATGCATTCTAGACCAGGACTAGACCAGGACTAGACCAGGACTAGGCGGAATCTGGTTCTGGAACACTGGCCCTAGATCTTGTCAATCGCAATTCCTTGGACACTGGATCATTTTACTATTCTCAGACAAAACAAATTAAAGATGTACCTCAGACTTGACTGGAACATAAATGTCCCTCTATGTGCACAGTAAGGTTTATTAGAAATTCAGAAGTTTGACAGAACTGACTAACTGACCTGGACCTTGGACTTCTCCTCACACACCTGGTTGAAAGCAGAGTTCTCTTTCCCCTCCAGGCTCTCCATCAGCTCCGGATCCTGACCAACAACAGGAGTAGATACACAGACAAATATACCAGTCAGCTATCAGACAAATATACCAGTCAGCTAGCTAGCACAGACAAATATACCAGTCAGCTAGCACAGACAAATATACCAGTCAGCTAGCACAGACAAATATGCCAGTCAGCTATCAGAGACAAATATACCAGTCAGCTAGCACAGACAAATATGCCAGTCAGCTAGCACAGACAAATATACCAGTCAGCTAGCACAGACAAATATACCAGTCAGCTAGCACAGACAAATATACCAGTCAGCTAGCACAGACAAATATACCAGTCAGCTAGCACAGACAAATATACCAGTCAGCTAGCACAGACAAATATACCAGTCAGCTAGCACAGACAAATATACCAGTCAGCTAGCACAGACAAATATACCAGTCAGCTAGCACAGACAAATATACCAGTCAGCTAGCACAGACAAATATACCAGTCAGCTAGCAGACAAATATACCAGTCAGCTAGCAGACAAATATACCAGTCAGCTAGCAGACAAATATACCAGTCTGAGGTCCGGACAACAGGACCACCGATTTGACACACTTAACTCTATCTGAGAAGTAGTTGGTGAACCAGGCGAGGCAGTCATTAGAGAAACCAAGGCTGTTGAGTCTGCCGATAAGAATACGGTGATTGACAAAGTAGAAAGCCTTGGCCAGGTCAATGAAGACGGCTGCACAGTACTGTTTTTTAATCAATAGTTATGATATCGTTTAGGACCTTGAGTGTGGCTGAGGTGCACCCGTGACCAGCTCGGAAACCGGATTGCATAGCGGAGAAGGTACGGTGGGATTCAAGATGGTCGAGGATCTGTTTGTTCACTAGGCTTTTGTGTCAAAGTTCAATATAGTCTCATTAACAGTGTCAAAGTTCCATTTAGTCTCTCAGTGTCAAAAAGCAATTAATCAAAGCCATTTTGACTCACCACGCTGCTGTGGTCCGAGTCCTCCCGTACTAGGACAGGCGGGTTGGGCTCATAAGGCTCTGGCTCCTTCTCAGTCTCAGCTTCTGCCTCTTTCTGTTCCTCTGTGGGTGCTGGGTCCTTGGCCTGCTGGGTTGGTGGCGCAGGTGTCTGTGTGTCCTCTGTGGTCACTCTGTTCTGGGAGGACTCCTCATCTGGTTCTCCACCCTCTGGTGTCTGGCTCTCTGACTCGCCCTCCTCCTCAGACTGGCTCTCTGACTGACCCTCCTCCTCAGACTGGCTCTCCAGCTGGGCAGCCTTTAGGGCGGCTGAGAGCACCTGTACTTGGGCTGGGAGACACATGCGGAAAGACACACACACACACACACAGTTGTAATGTGACATAAAAAAGGTACCGGAGCTCCAAGTCTAGGACCAAAAAGCCCCCAACAGCTTTTACCCCAAAGCCATAAGACTGCTGAACAATTAATACAATCGCCACCAATTAATAAAAATGTTGTACACTGATGCTACTCGCTATTTATTATCTCTGCATAGTCACTACACCCCCACCTACATGTACAAATGACCACAACTAACCTGTACCACCGCACACTGACTCTGTACCGGTGCCCCCTGTATATATAGCCTCGTTGTTTTTCTCATTGTGTACTTTTTCTTATTACTTTTTATTTTATTTTTTCTATTTGGTAAATATTATCTTAACTCTTCTTGAACTGCACTGTTGGTTAAGGGCTTTCACAGTAAAGTCTACACTTGTTGTATACGGCACATGTGACAAATAAAGTTTGATTTGATTTGAATACACAGGTCACGCTCAAACTCCTAAATGTCCAGACTATTAAGTTCACTGTGTGTTTAATAATGTTGTGAAGGTTGGATGATATCCAGAGCATTGTGTCACCATAAAACACAACTTGTCCAAAACCAATTTCTTTACTTAATTGACAACCTTTGACGAGACATGTTTCCCTCAATCCTCACCTTGTACATCAGGGTCATCCATGTGGGGCTGGAGGCAGTCCAACACCTTCTGGATCTGAGAGCAGGTGGCTGGATCCAGACTGGACACCACCACCTCCTCCTCCTTTTCTCCCTCTGTCCGAGTCCGAGGTCCCTGGCCCTTCAGCATCTCCAGCTCCTGGCTGATATCCACTAACGGAGGCCTCCAGTAGAGGAAAGAGTTAAAATTCTGGTCTGTTTGTTCCGTCTCCTTGTTTTTATTATTTGTGGGAGGAAGGTTGTTGTTGTTGCACGCCTGGCCTTCGTCTTGGTTTTGGGGAGGAGTGTGTGCGGAGTCGCTGCTGCTGTTCCCCCTGGACATGGATTCTAGGGATGGGGTGGAGCGGCCATCTTGGTTAATGGGTGTGTGTGAGGGTCTCGCTGTGGGGCCGTTGGAGGACTCTATGCAGAGGGGGGAATTGCTGCAACAGAGAGCCAACAAATATCAGAGAGCCCCATTATCTCCCTCTAACTATATCAACATTATTTAAAAACAAATGCATTTGGAATAAATTATCACAACACAACTTTGTGACACAACACAACACACATTAATTCAAACCCATTTAACACTAGTGATTTTGACTGCTCATGAATTGTATTAATTTATTACTCCATTTTTTTTCTCATGCAGGCCTCTGTCCTCGACTTTTCAAAAATAAGTCTATATAACACACTGTCATTGTTAGAATCTTAATATCAGGTACTGGAGTTACAACCAGTTGATTGAGGTAATGTCATTCATTGAATGGTTTTCCCCCATTGCTCCGCTCCTCCCAAAAGTAGGGCCTTTAAGTCATTTCCCAACAGTAGGGCCTGCTCTTATCCAACAGAGGGCCTGCTCCTTTCTACCTCCCTCTCCCAACAGTAGGGCCTGCTCCTTTCTACCTCCTTCTCCCAACAGTAGGGCCTGCTCCTTTCTACCTCCTTCTCCCAACAGTAGGGCCTGCTCCTTTCTACCTCCTTCTCCCAAAAGTAGGGCCTGCTCCTTTCTACCTCCTTCTCCCAACAGTAGGGCCTGCTCCTTTCTACCTCCTTCTCCCAAAAGTAGGGCCTGCTCATTTCTACCTCCTTCTCCCAACAGTAGGGCCTGCTCCTTTCTACCTCCTTCTCCCAAAAGTAGGGCCTGCTCCTTTCTACCTCCTTCTCCCGACAGTAGGGCCTGCTCCTTTCTACCTCCTTCTTCCCGACAGTAGGTCCTGCTCCGCTCTTCCCAACAGTAGGGCCTGCTCCGCTCTTCCCAACAGTAGGGCCTGCTCCACTCTTCCCAACAGTAGGGCCTGCTCCACTCTTCCCAACAGTAGGGCCTGCTCCACTCTTCCCAACAGTAGGGCCTGCTCCACTCTTCCCAACAGTAGGGCCTGCTCCACTCTTCCCAACAGTAGGTCCTGCTCCACTCTTCCCAACAGTAGGTCCTGCTCCACTCTTCCCAACAGTAGGTCCTGCTCCACTCTTCCCAACAGTAGGTCCTGCTCCTTTCCTACCAACAGTAGGGCCTGCTCCTTTCCTACCAACAGTAGGGCCTGCTCCTTTCCTACCAACAGTAGGGCCTGCTCCTTTCCTACCAACAGTAGGGCCTGCTCCTTTCCTCCCAACAGTAGGTCCTGCTCCACTCTTCCCAACAGTAGGTCCTGCTCCACTCTTCCCAACAGTAGGTCCTGCTCCACTCTTCCCAACAGTAGGTCCTGCTCCACTCTTCCCAACAGTAGGTCCTGCTCCACTCTTCCCAACAGTAGGTCCTGCTCCACTCTTCCCAACAGTAGGTCCTGCTCCACTCCTCCCAACAGTAGGTCCTGCTCCACTCCTCCCAACATTTGAAAGTGCAGTGCCCAGCTGATAATCACCCCGATAATGAAACTGAATCTAAACTAAACTAATTTCACAAATATAACAACAGATTAAATAAATTAAGTGAAGTATGTTGGGGAGAAAGGGGGAGAATGGGTGAGTTGATGAGCGGTCTTATCAGTCTACTCTGGCCTACAGGGAATACAGGCTAGACAGCGAGAGTGTGCGTAAATGTACATGCTGAACTGCTTTCAATATCTGGGAAGATATCCACATGAGGCAGCAGGTGAGAGAGTGTGGGAGAATGTGGTGATGAGGCTTATGGAACCTTATGCTGGCAAGGGGACAAATGTCACCATGGAAAATTTCTTCACTTCACTGTCATTAGAAAATAAGTTGGCTTGTAAAGAAAACAATTCTGGTCGCACCATGAACAAAGTGAAACAGGAGCTATCTCCCTCTGCGCAAAATTCAGCACCTACACAGCCATGGTGGAGTACAACAGTGCTGAAAAATGTCAAGATGATGGGAACAAAAAGAGAACCGTAGACTGTTACGCACTACAACCAAACAAAGGTATGACAAAGTGTCAAGCAAGTGAAAGTTACCAAAATTGTGTCAACTGTTAGGACAAGGAATAACAGCTGCTAAAACTCTCAACCATTGTTATTCTACCTTCCAGAATGCATATAATGCCCTCCCCCGCCCTCCATTCAGCAAATCAGACCACGATTCCATCTTGCTCCTCCCCTCCTATTGGCAGAAACTCAAACAGGAAGCACCTGGGGTGAGGACTATTCAACGCTGGTCTGACCAATCGGAAATCACGCTTCAAGATTGTTTTGATCACTGGGATATGTTCAGTGTAGCTTCAGAATATAATAGACACATACGGTGAATTAATAACAGCTAAATGAAATCCAACTGATGCCATTGCTTGAAGACGCACACAAGATGATATTAATTGACTGATGTCCTATCGACACTTACATTCATTATAACTATAATAAAATCACAACACTCACAACTCTAAATTGTATGCACACATGACTGTAAGTCGCTTTGGATAAAAGCGTCTGCTAAATGGCATATATTATTATTTATATTAAATTCAAAAGTGAAAACAAGAGTTTTACTAGTATGGTACATTTCAAATAGTGTTTTTTTGGACCCAGAGTGGTGCGGTGACAATGTGTGTGTTTTGCTGTTGGTTTGTGTTTGTGTCCTAACCTGTCAGAGGGACACGTGGGGACCTCCAGCAGTGTGCCGTCCTCTTTGAAGTAGAGGCCCGTGCTGGAGGGGTTGGCAAAGGTGGAGATGAAGCGTCCCAAAGACTGGAAGGCAGCCTGGCGCACCTGGAGGGTCAAGAGAGCGTGTCGACCACGTCATTAAATACAACAACGTAGTAACACACATAATAATATATGCATCTCTATGATGTTCACCGTCAATCTATCATCACTGTTATTATTGTAATACGTGGTCATTCATGCGGAAAAACATCTCATACAAACAACACCAGAATAGAATGATGTTTATACTGTGTGTGTGTGTATGGGTGTGTGTGGGTGTGTGTGTGTGTGTGTGTACAGTCTCTTACCCAGCGAGACTGGTCACTGATGAGGCTACTGAAAAGGGGGGACAGTTTAGTGCGTCGCACCTCAGGGGAGGTGGAGTTGGAGACGATCATGAAGCAGTCTGCGCACGCCTTCCGGATGCCCCACAGGCTGTCAGAGCACAGGTCAAAGAACTTGGACATCTGGGCAGTGACAGAAGATAATCATTACAAGGGATGTATTCATTCGTGGAGATCGTGGCAAACTGTTGCAAAACATTTTCAGATGAAAAACGAGAATATCTTATTAGACAAAGGTAGGTTGCACTTAAGGAAATCACAAATATCATGGATATATGGAGGATTAAATGTCCTGACCTAGTGAGATATACATGGTGGAGGCTCCATTAATAAAGTAGTCAAGGTGACTAGCCTATGTCATTCTCCCTGGCACCAAAAGTTTGAAAAGTGTTGATACGGGACAGAATGCAGTAGGACCATAAAATAATTGGCATATACATACAGTGCCTTGCGAATAATTTTGCACGCCCAATTTTTCAGTTTTTGATTTGTTAAAAAAGTTTGAAATATCCAATAAATGTTGTTCCACTTCATGATTGTGTCCCACTGGTTGTTGACTCTTCACAAAAATGTAGTTTTATATTTTTATGTTTGAAGCCTGAAATGTGGCAAAAGGTCGCAAAGTTCAAGGGGGCCGAATACTTTCGCAAGGCACTGTAGATCATCAAGGACAACAACCACCCGAGCCACTGCCTGTTCACCCCGCTATCAACCAGAAGGCGAGGTCAGTACAGGTACATCCAAGCTGGGACCGAGAGACTGAAAAACAGCTTCTATTTCAAGGCCATCAGACTGTTAAACAGCCACCACTAACATTGAGTGGCTGCTGCCAACACACCGACTCAACTCCAGCCACTTTAATAATGGGAATGGATGGAAATTGATGCAAAATATATCACTAGCCACTTTAAACAATGCTACTTAATATGATGTTTACATACCCTACATTACTCATCTCATATGTATATACTGTACTCGATACTATCTACTGCATCTTGCCTATGCCGTTCTGTACCATCACTCATTCATATATTTTTGTGTACATATTCTTTATCCCTTTACACTTGTGTGTATAAGGTAGTAGTTTTGGAATTGTTAGGTTAGATTACTCGTTGGTTATTACGGCATTGTTGGAACTAGAAGCACAAGCATTTCGCTACACTCGCATTAACATCTGCTAACCACGTGTATGTGACAAATGAATTTGATTTGATTACATTACTCTTACATAATGTCCACGTGGGCGAGGATATTGGAAACTTGTGACAGAGTGTGCAAAGCTGTCATCAAGGCAAAAGGTGGTTTCTTAGAAGAATCTCAAATATATTTTGATTTGTTTAACACTTTTTGATTACTACATGATTCCACATGTTATTTCATAGTTTTGATGTCTTCACTATTATTCTACAATGTAGAAAATAGTCAAAGTAAAGAAAAACCCTTGAATGAGTAGGTGTATCCAAACTTTTGACTGGTACTGTGCTTCTACACCTGCATTACTTTCTGTTTGGGGTTTTAGGCTGGGATTCTGTGCAGCACTCTGTGACATCAGCTGATGTAAGAAGGGCTTTATAAATACATTTGATTGATTGATTGATTGATTGATTGATTGATTGATACTGTATCTTTGAGTGCAAGGATGAAATAAAGCAACATCCTAGTGACTCACCAGTAGTTTCTCTGTGGCATCCCGGCCCACAATGGAACAGAATTCTCCGAAATTGGCTGCACACACCTGAAGCAAAACAGTGTCAAAAACCTGTTAAAAATGGTTTGTTCATGCAGCTTTTTTGCTCACTCGCACAACTGGAGGAAAAAAAACCAACAAAACAAACATACCCTTTATTCTAAAAAGTATTTACCCGTGTCGGCCTTATAGACTTAATACGGTTGGTTCTGAATAATAAGGGGCAACATTGGGACACACAAAGGCACATTACAGTCATTATAAGCTCAGGAGGCTAGGAAACACGGTCTCCACCGATAAATCCATGATTATCGAAAACTTCAATAAGCACTTCTCAACGGCTGGCCATGCCTTCCGCCTGGCTACTCCAACCTCGGCCAACAGCTCCGCCCCCCCCGTAGTTCCTCACCCAAGCCTCTCCAGGTTCTCCTTTACCCAAATCCAGATAGCAGATGTTCTGAAAGAGCTGCAAAACCTGGACCCGTACAAATCAGCTGGGCTTGACAATCTGGACCCGCTATTTCTGAAACTATCTGCCGCCATTGTCGCAACCCCTATTACCAGCCTGTTCAACCTCTCTTTCATATCGTCTGAGATCCCCAAGGATTGAAAGCTGCCGCAGTCATCCCCCTCTTCAAAGGGGGAGACACCCTGGACCCAAACTGCTATAGACCTATATCCATCCTGCCCTGCCTATCTAAGGTCTTCGAAAGCCAAGTCAACAAACAGGTCACTGACCATCTCGAATCCCACCGTACCTTCTCCGCTGTGCAATCTGGTTTCCGAGCCGGTCACGGGTGCACCTCAGCCACACTCAAGGTACTAAATGATATCATAACCGCCATCGATAAAAGACAGTACTGTGCAGCCGTCTTCATCGACCTCGCCAAGGCTTTCGACTCTGTCAATCACCAAATTCTTATCGGCAGACTCAACAGCCTCGGTTTTTCGGATGACTGCCTTGCCTGGTTCACCAATTACTTTGCAGACAGAGTTCAGTGTGTCAAATCAGAGGGCATGCTGTCCGGTCCTCTGGCAGTCTCTATGGGGGTGCCACAGGGTTCAATTCTCGGGCCAACTCTTTTCTCTGTATATATCAATGATGTTGCTCTTGCTGCGGGCGATTCCCTGATCCACCTCGACACCATTCTATATACTTTCGGCCCGTCATTGGACACTGTGCTATCAAACCTCCAAACGAGCTTCAATGCCATACAGCACTCCTTCCGTGGCCTCCAACTGCTCTTAAACGCGAGTAAAACCAAATGCATGCTTTTCAACCGATTGCTGCCTGCACCCGCATGCCCGACTAGCATCACCACCCTGGATGGTTCCAACCTTGAATATGTGGACATCTATAAGTACCTAGGTGTCTGGCTAGACTGCAAACTCTCCTTCCAGACTCACATCAAACATCTCCAATCAAAAATCAAATCAAGAGTCGGCTTTCTATTCCGCAACAAAGCCTCCTTCACTCACGCTGCCAAGCTTACCCTAGTAAAACTGACTATCCTACCGATCCTCGACTTCGGCGATGTCATCTACAAAATGGCTTCCAACACTCTACTCAGCAAACTGGATGCAGTCTATCACAGTGCCATCCGTTTTGTCACTAAAGCACCTTATACCACCCACCACTGCGACTTGTATGCTCTAGTCGGCTGGCCCTCACTACATATTCGTCGCCAGACCCACTGGCTCCAGGTCATCTACAAGTCCATGCTAGGTAAAGCTCCGCCTTATCTCAGTTCACTGGTCACGATGGCAACACCCATCCGTAGCACGCGCTCCAGCAGGTGTATCTCACTGATCATCCCTAAAGCCAACACCTCATTTGGCCGCCTTTCGTTCCAGTACTCTGCTGCCTGTGACTGGAACGAATTGCAAAATCGCTGAAGTTGGAGACTTTTATCTCCCTCACCAACTTCAAACATCAGCTATCCGAGCAGCTAACCGATCGCTGCAGCTGTACATAGCCTATAGGTAAATAGCTCACCCATTTTCACCTACCTCATTCCCATACTGTTTTTATACTGTTTTTATTTATTTACTTTTCTGCTCTTTTGCACACCAATATCTCTACCTGTACATGCCCATCTGATCATTTATCACTCCAGTGTTAATCTGCAAAAATTGTATTATTCGCCTACCTCCTCATGCCTTTTGCACACATTGTATATAGACTGCCCATTTTGTCTACTGTGTTATTGACTTGCTAATTGTTTACTCCATGTGTAACTCTGTGTTGTCTGTTCACACTGCTATGCTTTATCTTGGCCAGGTCGCAGTTGCAAATGAGAACTTGTTCTCAACTAGCCTACCTGGTTAAATAAAGGTGAAATAAAAAAAATAAAAAAAAGGAAAACCTCCAAAATAAATACCCCTCCCCAACTGGCACTATGTTCCCAAGGGGATTACAATTCCAAACAGATAGTTTAGGCAGTCATACTGAATCACAAAACACACTGCATTCATTCAGTTTGTGAACATTTCGGAAGATTCAAGATGGGAAACACAATCCTTGAGCGACTACCATAAACAGTGTGTCATGTTTATTGTCAAAACTGCGCTCGAGTTGGATCCGGAGAACTGTGTGTTTGAGTTTACCTTGCGGACTTGGAAGAGCCTGGCGTCGCTGCACAGCTCACAGAAACGCTGCAACAGCTGCTCCACGGTCTCTTTGCTCAGCATGGTAACCAGCTTACACATGATCTACAGAGCAGGGAGAGAGGATCACAATCAATGGAATTCTAATGGAATCCACAGGGGCTCCAGAGTACAGATTTGGGATCAGCTTCCCCTCCCCCAATCTTAAAAAATGTTTGCTGGGGAAAATGCTAAACTGACCCAAGATCTGCGTCTAGGGGCACCCTTACACCTCCACATGGATCGGAGCACAAAGGAAGCACAGTGCTTGATTCTCAAACAGCACTGTTGGACTTGGTGGAGGATTCAGCTGGGCATTCCACACAGCCTTACCATTCCACAGCTAACCGTATTAGAGAAAGCATCATCAAGGTTACAAAAATAAACCCTTTTTATAAAAACAGTACTGGTGGTAGTGACCTTGCATTTATGCTGACTTGTCTACCCACTGCAAATTCCTCTGAAGCTGCATCTCATATTGACTTCAATATTGTGGCTAGGGTCCACTAACAACCATCCTCATTATTCCCATCCAGGGATCAGTCTTAGCCGATATCCTCATTCTTCCCATCCAGGGATCAGTCTTAGCCGATATCCTCATTCTTCCCATCCAGGGATCAGTCTTAGCCGATATCCTCATTCTTCCCATCCAGGGCTCAGTCTTAGCCCATTTCCTCATTCTTCCCATCCAGGGATCAGTCTTAGCCGATATCCTCATTCTTCCCATCCAGGGCTCAGTCTTAGCCGATATCCTCATTCTTCCCATCCAGGGATCAGTCTTAGCCGATATCCTCATTCTTCCCATCCAGGGATCAGTCTGAGCAGATATCCTCATTCTTCCCATCCAGGGATCAGTCTTAGCCGATATCCTCATTCTTCCCATCCAGGGATCAGTCTGAGCAGATATCCTCATTCTTCCCATCCAGGGATCAGTCTTAGCCGATATCCTCATTCTTCCCATCCAGGGATCAGTCTGAGCAGATATCCTCATTCTTCCCATCCAGGGATCAGTCTTAGCCGATATCCTCATTCTTCCCATCCAGGGATCAGTCTTAGCCGATATCCTCATTCTTCCCATCCAGGGATCAGTCTGAGCAGATATCCTCATTCTTCCCATCCAGGGATCAGTCTTAGCCGATATCCTCATTCTTCCCATCCAGGGATCAGTCTGAGCAGATATCCTCATTCTTCCCATCCAGGGATCAGTCTTAGCCGATATCCTCATTCTTCCCATCCAGGGCTCAGTCTTAGCCCATTTCCTCATTCTTCCCATCCAGGGATCAGTCTGAGCCAATATCATCTTTGTCTGACGTGTTTTTGGTAGAATGCCTCATAACCACTACTCTTGCAACTGTGTCCTATATGTCTTTGTGTTGTGCTTTCGGAAAGTATTCAGACCCCTTGCCTTTTTCCCCCACAGTTTGTTACATTACAGCTTTATTCTAAAAATGATTTTATTGTTTGTTTCCCTTATAAAATCAACACACAAGAGCAAAGCATTTTTTTTGTGCATATTTATTCAAAATAAAAACCATAAATATCACATAAGTATTCAGATCATTTACTCGGTACTTTGTTGAAGCACCTTTCGGAGTGATTACAGCCTCAAAGTCTTCTGGGGTATGACGCGACAAGCTTGGCACACCTGTATGCGAGTTTCTCCCATTGTTCTCTGCAGATCCTCTCAAGCTCTGTCATGTTGGATGGGGAGCGTCGCTGCACCACTATTTTCAGGTCTCTCCAGAGATGTTTGATAGGGTTAAAATCAGAGATCTGGCTGGGCCACTCAAAGACATTCAGAGACTTGTCCCAAAGCCATTCTTGCATTGTCTTGGCTGTGTGCTTAGGGTTGTTGTCCTGTTGGAAGGTGAAACTTCGGTCTGGCCACTCTACCGTAAAGGTCTGATTGGTGGAGTGCTGCAGAGATGGTTGTCCTTCTGGAAGTTTCTCACATCTCCACAGAGGAACTCTGGAGCTCTGTCAGAGTGACCATCGGGTTCTTGGTCACCTCCCTGACCAAGGCCCTTCTTCCCCAATTGCTCAGTTTGGCCGGGTGGCCAGCTCTAGGAAGAGTCTTGGTAGTTCCAAACTTCTTCCATTTAACAATGATGGAGGCCATTTTGTTCCCGGGGACCTTCAATGCTGCAGGTATTTTTTGGTACCTTTCCCCAGATCTGTGCATCGATACAATCCTGCCTCGGAGCTCTACGGACAATTGTTTTGACCTCATGGCTTGGTTTTTTCTCTGACATGCACTGTCAACTGTGGGACCTTATATAGACAGGTGTGTACCTTTCCAAATCATGTACAATCAGTTTAATTTACCACATGTGGACTCACAGTTGTTGAAACATCTCAAGGATGATCAATAGCAAAGGGTCTGAATACTTATATAAATAAGGTATCTGTTTTCATTTTGTCATTATGGGGTATTGTGTGTAGATTGATGAGGCTTTTAAACAAAAAATCAATTTTAGAATAAGGCTGAAACGTAACTAAATGTGAGCTTGAATCATCAGTAAACCCAAAGCCAAAGTCATATTACCGCGACGGCCTCTATTTTGTAGTCGTCGTCGCTGCTGGGCTCGGTGAGGTCCAGTAGAACAGGACACACCTTGGTCTCCATGTCGCCTTTGCAGATGAGGCCCTGCTCTAACAGCACCAACAGGGCCGCCTGACTGGTCTTCCTCACCTGGGGAAAAATACCATCTCTGTAAGTACTGACGGCTTTACTTCAAAATATGCTATACAATATATAGTGTTTACTTAGCCTGGAAATGCACACTGATTGTGCGCTGCACGTGTTCTCTTCAGTTCACTATGGTAGCCTTTTTTCCTAGAATTTGTTTAATGTATTGCAAGCTCGTTGAATTTCCAATAACATTTACAATTCATAGACACAAATGACAAGCAAGGGGTGTCATTAATCACAATTGCTTAAATTAATGTCACAGTTTTGTTGTAGTCTGTTGGCAGTCCTGTGTGTTCCTACCTGGTTATTGGGGTCTGTGAGATAATGAACCACGATGGGCACCAGATATCTGGAGAAGGCTGCTGGGAAGTTGGGCTGGCTCTCGTGTAGGAACATTGCGATGTTGGGCACCTGCTCCATCAGCTCAGCGCGCACTGTGGGCTCTGAGGGCACACACAAAGAGGGAGATGGTCACAAACATGCGTACAAAAAAAGTTCTAACAAAACTTTTTTATTTGGGGTTAATTGCATGTAAAAGTTAGTCAATGGATTTATTCAATTTTACTCCAGTGGATCGTTAACCTTCCATGTCCAATTCAAGAGACAGGAATTAAAATGGAATTGACCCCAACGTCACAAACAATTGACAGATGTCAAATAATATGAGACAGATAAAAACAACAACATCTACCTCCATCTTCAGACATTCGGGCAACTGTCTCCATGACACTGATAAAGTCATTCTCATTGTCACTGAACTCTCGAAGCACATCAAGCAACCCACGTGCCACGATCTGCCTAGAAAGCAACACAAGCCCCAAGTTAGTGCCTGTGCCAAGATCTAGCCCAAGTAGCACAACACAGTGCTACCGGCCCGTAGCTGATGAGAAAATTACACACATGCACTTGGAAATCACCACAATTACTCAACAAGCAGAGCATGAAAAATTAATTCCCATGAGTGGAGTTCAACTGGGGGCAATGGAGGTGTTTGGAGAGGTGATGTGTATGCTAACGTCTTTAAAACCACTGAGGGCATCAGGCAGATTTTTATCGTTGATTGAGCAGAAAGCAAGAAGAGACCAAATCAGAAACACCAAGGTCAAACTATGCCCGTCATAACAATCGTGGCGCCTCGTGAGTTCATGTCTTGAAGCACAGGGTGAAAAGACCTGGTAGTATGGAATGCCCAGCCTACATTCAGCCCATTCACTGATGCCCGACATCTGTTATATTACAGCCATGCCATGGCATGAGCCCAGGTTTGGTGAATTCACAAGAACCAGAACTTTTAAATCCACAATGTGTACTGTGGTCATTACATTGCAAAAACAAATGGCAGTCATCATGAGCATCACATTACGTCTAAACTTTTGCTTCCCTGTGCCGTGTTTGCAAGTGCATCATAATTTCCGTTCCTACCTGTTGAAGACATTTTCGCTGAAAGCGTATTTCTCTAGTCTCCCCAGGGGGGTGAGATTGTCCTGCCCTGCATCCAGAAAAGCTGTGATCCGAATCCCTTCGCACTCTGATCCGTAGTCATCAAACCCAACTATCCGGGAAAGAAAATGTTTAAAAAATCACAACTTCACAAACATGTTTGGTTCACGCTGAGGTGAGTGAGTGTGGAGACAAGGTACGGTGCAGTCGGGAAAGTTACTTTTTCCACTTTTGTTACGTTTCAGTCTTATTCTAAAATTGATTCAATAAAATGTTTTTCTCATCAATCTACACACAATACCCCATAACGACAAAGCAAAAACAGGTTTTTAGATTTTTTTTTGCAAATGTATGAAATCTTATTTGCATATGTATTCAGACCCTTTGCAAGGAGACTCGAAATTAAGCTCAGGTACGTCCTGTTTTCATTGATCATCCTTGAGATGATTCTACAACTTAATTGGAGTCCACCTGTGGTAAATTCAATTGATTGGACATGATTTGGAAAGGTACACCATGTCTATATAAATGGTCCCACAGTTGATAGCGCATGTCAGAGCAAAAATTCTGCAACATTGAAGGTCCCCAAGAACACAGCAGCCTCCATCATTCTTACATGGAAGAGAACCACCAAGACTCTTCCTAGAGCTGGCCACCCGGCCAAACGGAGCAATCGGGGGCGAAGGGCCTTGGTCAGGAAGGTGACCAAGAACCCGATGGTCACTCTGACAGAGCTCCAGAGTTCCTCTGTGGAGATTGGAAAACCTTCCAGAAGGACAACCATCTCTGCAGCCCTCCACCAATCATTCCTTTATGGTAGAGTGGCCAGACCGAAGCAACTCCTCAGTGAAAGGCACATGACAGCCCGCTTGGAGTTTGCCAAAAGGCACCTAATTGACTCTCAGACCATGAGAAACAAGATTCTCTGGTCTGATGAAACCTAGATTGAAGTCTTTGGCCTGAATGCAAAGCGTCATGTCTGGAGGAAACCTGGCTCAGACTGGGGCAAAGGTTCACCTTCCAACAGGACAACGACCCTAATGACACAGCCAAGACAATGCAGGAGTGCCTTCGGGACAAGTCTCTTAATGTCTTTGAGTGGTCCAGCCAGAACCCAGATTTGAACCCGATCAAAGATCTCTGGAGAGACCTGAAAATAGCTGTGCAGCGACGCTCCCCATCCAACATGACAGAGCATGAGAGGATCTGCAGTGAAAAATGGGAGAAACCACCAAATACAGGTATGCCAAGCTTGTAGCATCATAACCAAGAAGAATCTCAGCTGTAATTGCTGTCAAATGTGCTTTAACAAAATATTGAGCAAATGATCTGAATACTTATGTAAATGTCATATTTCCAGGTCATTTTTTTATACATTTGCAAAGAAATCCTAAAAAACTGTTTTTGCTTCATCATTATGGGGTTTTGTGTGTTGATTGATGACATACATTTAATTAAAAAAAAACAATTTTAGAATAAGGCTGTAATGTAACAACATGTGGAAAAAGTCAAGGGGTCTGAATACTTTCCGAATGCACTGCAAGTAAGCACTGTCACCCAGACAAGGAACCACTGCTGTCAGATTAGGCTCAGTGTTAGAATTATAATGTTGATATAAGTGTGCTTTGGGTTAACCCTGGCGCAAGTAGTAAGACACCACATTTAACCTCAATATACATAGTAAGCAAAGTGAAAAAGTGACAGCTATTGCACTGCCTGTTTCAGTGACAAAATGAGTAGCCTATGACAAGAGGGATAGATGGATATTGGTAATAATAGCTTGCCTGACACAAAGTTAGGGGGTAGCCTAGCGGTAAAGAGTGTTGGCCGAGTAACCGAAAGGTCGCTGGTTTGAATCCCCGAGCTGACTAAGTAAAGAAAACAATGTTGATGTGCCCTTGAGCAAGGCACTTAACCGTAATTGTTCCTGTAAGTGGCTGTGGATAACAGCATCTGCTAAATGACTACAATGTCAATGTAAAATGCAACAGCCTTACATTTCATGTGGACCAAGACGGTCAACCAGAAACTACAGGCTTCCCTCACCACACTTTGGAAGGTGTCAGTAAAATCCTGCATTGTATGTGCCTCGGTAAATCTTTCTACATGAACTTCACAAGAATTCAACATGGCATTTGAAACATATTGGTGAGGGGGAAATACTCACAGTCATCCAAATCATCATGGCCATCTTCAAAATATAAAGACAGACCTGCAAAATGGAATGGCGATGAGGACAGATTTTTACAAACATAAAATCATTAATACCTTCAGCCAAATGCCAGCTATACGACGAGCTGGGGATTAGCAAATCCATCAACTGTTACTATGTTACGTAAGAGAGAAAAGGGGCAAGCTAGCAAAAAAATTGCAGTCATTCAATCTTGTCTGTAACAGTTGACATAATGGGAAAATTCAGAGTACAACGCATTTCTCATCCTTGGATTGAGGTATGTTTTCCATGCCGTATCATGCACCAGCTCTGCATAGTCTTAATCCTTAAGAGTCTAAGTCAGAATAAATAGAAAAATAAAAAATAGATTAAAACAACAACCGTTGGTAAGTCATTTGTAATGTCACACTGAGTATGTTTTGAGATGATGGCCATACCAAGGATCATTTTGCTATTTGAAAAAATATATACAGTACCAGTCAAAAGTTTGGACACACCTATTCATTCAAGGGTTTTTCTTTATTTTTTAACATTTTCTACATTGTAGAATAATAGTGAAGACGTTGTAGAATCACCGAGCAAACAAGGTACAAATCTGTCATTCTGCCCCTGAATAGGCAGTTAAACCACTGTTCCTAGGTCGTCATTGAAAATAAGAATTTGTTCTAGTTAAAGAAAAGGTAAAAAAAATATAAAAAAATAACAAACATCACAACTATGAAATATGTTTTTCAACAGGACAAAACCCAACACATCTCCAGGCTGTGTAAGGGCTACATGACCAAGAAGGAGAGTGATGGAGTGCTGCATCATATGACCTTGCCTCCATAATCACCCACCCTCAAACCAATTGAGATGGTTTGGGATGAGTTGGACCACAGAGTGAAGGAAAAGCAGCCAACAAGTGCTCAGCATGTGTGAGAACTCCTTCAAGACTGTTGGAAAAGCATTGGATTGCAATTGTTGGATTGCCAAGAGTGTGCAAAGCTGTCATCAAGGCAAAGGGTGGCTACTTGGAAGAAGGTTCTTGGAGTTTGCCAAAAGGCACCTAAAGGACTCTCAGCCCATGAGAAACAAGATTCTCTGGTCTAATGAAACCAAGATTGAACTCTTTAGCCAGAATGCCAAGCTTCACGTCTGGAGGAAACCTGGCACCATCTCTACGGTGAAGCATGGTGGTGGCAGCATCATGCAGTGGGGATGTTTTTCAGAGGCAGGGACTGGGAGACTAGTCAGTATCGAGGGAAAGATGAACAGATTAAAGTACAGAGAGATCCTTGATGAAAACCTGCTCCAGAGTGCTCCGGACCTCAGACTGGGGCGGAAGTTTACCTTCCAACAGGACAAGGACCCTAAGCACACAGCCAAGACAATGCAGGAGTGGCTTTGGGACAAGTCTCTGAATGTCTGAGTGGCCCAGCCAGAGCCCAGACTTGAACCCGATCGAACATCTCTGAAGAGACTTGAAAATATCTGTGCAGCAACGCTCCCCATTCAACCTGACAGAGCTTGAAAGGATCTGCAGAGAAGAATGGGATAAACAGATGTGCCACGCATGTAGCATCATACCCAAGAAGACTTGAGGCTGTAATCACTCCCAAAGCTGCTTCAACAAAGTACTGAGTAAAGGGTCTGAATATTTATGTACGTCATTATTAAAAAAAAAAAACATTTCTAAAACCCTGGTTTTGCTTTGTCATGGGTTGTTTGTAGATGAGGAAAAAATCAAATGTAATCTATTTTAGAATAAGGCTGTAATGTAGGAAATGGGAGGGGAAAAGTCAAGGGGTCTGAATACTTTCCGAAAGCACTGTACTTATATAATTTTTAAAAAACTGGTACCCAGCTACATCCAGACTGGTCTTGTGAGTGTCCTGGAGCTAAACAACCAATATGTACACTACCTTTCAAAAGTTTGGGGTCACTTAGAAATGTCATTGTTTTTGAAAAAAAAAAAAAAACGTATTTTTGTCCATTAAAATAACATCAAATTGATCAGAAATACAGTGTAGACATTGTTAATGTTCTAAATGACTATTGTAGCTGGAAACGGCAACAACAACCAAATTATGTAATATCTACAAGAGGCCCATTATCAGCAACCATCACTCCTGTTTTCCAATGGCATGTTGTGTTAGCTAACCCAAGTTTATAATTTTAAAGGGCTTAATTGATCATTAGAAAACCATTTAGCAATTATGTTAGCACAGCTGAAAACGGTTGTTCTGATTAAAGAAGCAATACAACTGGCCTTCTTTAGGCTAGTTGAGTATCTGGAGCATCAGCAATTGTGAGTTCGATTACAGGCTCAAAATGGCCAGAAACAAAGACCTTTGAGCTGAAACTCGTTAGTCTATTCTTGTTCCGGCCTGTGTGACATAGGATGTAAAATCTGAAAACAATTGAACCCTACGTCACAGCCACCGAGTTCCCTGCCATCCTTACATCATAACTCAGCAGGAGAGACTGGTTTCATCACTGTAGCACATTCAGAGCTTGATTTATAGCCATTTGTCTAAAATAATTAAGATTTTAAACAAGATTAATATAAGATTAAAGGTGAGTTCCTAATGAGTTTAGGAAGCCAAACTATAGCTCTGTGAGATGTTCACAGTGATGGGGGCAGATGTTTTGAACAAGAGAGACCTTTAGAAAATATGCACATTTTCTCTAACACTAAGCATACAAATATGTATTTTACAGTTAAGGTCAAATCTTAGTAATTTTATAATCTGATTAAACAATATTTAGAAAGCATAAGTAATTCCAAGTCGTATTCATACAGTTTTGTTGAATTGGAAATACAAAATATTTAATGGTTTCATAATTATTATATTTGTACTGTGTACTTGAGCTTGTATCCTCAAGCGACTACATGTCAGCAATTGTATAACTATAAATAATTACATTTGAGATTAAATTGAACTGTTTTTAATACAACCTCACATTTGTTTTGAGCCAACTTCGCTGTCGGACAGAGAGGGGCACCTGGATCACAGCTGGGAGGCAGCCAGGTTCCAAATCATATGCAAGGGGGTGATTAATCGGACCCCTCAATACACACAGGAATGCTGTCTGACCCTAGTACAGCTGTAAACAAGCGGTTCGGATCTGCTGGCTAGTGGGGCATTTAGCCTAATCCAGTGGTAACAAGTAAAACCAAGAGAACAGTGGCCAGCCAATGTTAATAAAAAACAGAACTGGGAAATGTTCATCCAACTCAAAAACAAACCTTTCCCATAACAATTTAATGTATGCTGTTTCAGCCAATGAAAATAACTAACTAACATGAGCCACGGACCTAATTTGCGCTAGTATTGGAAAGTTATATACGGTTGCCAAATCACAAGGTAGTTTGCTTGCTGCATACCATTGTTTTAAAATGGATTTGGAATGCCAAGATATCGATGTAAAGGCTAGCAAGCTAGCTAGCAAGATACAGTAGTTTAGGCATGAAAGCAAGTCGACCTGACATTTAACTAACATTACATTTTAAATTGACCTAACACACAATACATTATAGCTACAACCCATACCTAGAAACATGTGCAGTGTTTGTGTTGTCAACAGGCAGATATAAACACTAGAACTGGCTAGCTAAGATATCCCTTTCGCTTGAAAACACAGCTTGCTGCCCATGTAACGATAGCTAGCTATCCTTATTGCTTGAAAACACACAATAAATCTAGAAATTGTGTCAATGTAGGCTACTTTTCACAAGACACCCTAAACAGTATTTGGACAAACACGATTTCGTTAAAGTTTCGAATAAACGTTATTATCATAGCTAGCCACATACCTGCCATCTTGATTATATGCTCGGTGATCGATTGTTTGGGCTGTCACCATAGAGAATGATAGAGGCCTCTGGTGGCCAGAAGACTATCGTAGCAGGGGCAATGCCAGTGAGGGCTTCCACCATTTTAACAAATACAGTATAGCTGCAGTCCAAACAACAATTTTTGATCTCCTCTGCCCTCACACTACCCACTTTGATTGCCATCTTAAGTGAAGGTCCAAATCACTAATTCCCCTCACCCTCGCTTTAGCTCAAGGGAGCGAGTGAAGAACTTTGATCACTTGTGGGGTTGATATGACCCACAATTCAATGCAAATTGTAGTCACGAGTCATACTCTGGAGGCCACACAGTGTGGAAATGAATCAACACGGCTGCATTTTCGGCATGTCAGACAAAATTATGACACTAGTTTGCTAAAAAAAAATGTATATGACATAGATTTTTACGTTGGCAAATTGGCTTAGCCTGTAGTGAGAAGCCTATAAACCGTAACTAGCTTCATAAACTATAAAACTAGCTAGCCAGCTATGAGTAGCTGTAGCTAGCTACTTGACAGGAGTGCTAACTAGCTATGTACATTAATAGCTTTAGGTTGGTTGTTTTTAAGCTCAATTTCAAGATTTCCACCAAGGATGTTGCCTCTCCGATCATCACTCTCCCTCGCTTGGGCAAGGGACATTTAAGGTACTTTTTTAAAAATTATTTTTTTTTACTTTCATTTAACTCAGAGTCAGTTAAGAACAAATTCTTATCTACAATGACTGCCTACCGGGGAACAGTGGGTTAACTGCCTTGTTCAGGGGCAGAACATTATTATTATTATTTCTTTACCTTGTCAGGTCTGGGATTTGATTGAACAGCCTTTCAATTACTGGCCCAATGCTCTAACCACTTGGCTACCTGCCGCCCCGGGTGTGACGATGTAAAATGTTTAATTAAGGGTTTAGGGCCGAGGACTGTCTACTTTGAATTTGGACTGCAGGCTTTGAAGATAGGCTAAAACTACTTCTCACTCCTTCGATACAAAGTAATTTCACAAGGTTGGAGTATTAAGCCGTTCAACTACTTAAGACATTGGCCAAATCTAGGTTTTGGCAATACATTTTAAGAAAATTAACAACTAAGGTATCATTTTTCACTTCTCAAACCCCAGCCTGATCTGTTTGGCAAGCGTTTCTGGAAATATCGCGATGTTGCGCCTCTGGGTTTAGAAACTCCACAGCTGGCCATTTTGTCACAGATACGAAGACGAGTCACCTATCTATCTCTATGGCTTACAATCAACGTAGCCAATACTACTTCCTGAAAGTACTTCCTGATTTAGTTTTTCAAGTTTAAAATAATAATAATGTAAACAATAATGTAGTTAAATATGTAGGAGATATACGTTGGTATTATTAAAACGAACATAAAGAAAGCGTGTTGGCTACATACATTTCTAAACTAAAAATAACTACGGAGTGTCACGTGACACGACATTGGACCGTAGTTCAAGATGGAGTCTGCGCCTTATTTTGTAGCTTTCCACCTACAGTAATCATAATATGGCAAATTATATCAGTGATTTTTAAAGTTCTGAGTTTGAGAAGTTCATTCTTTCTTTGCTTCTCGTCAATCTGTTTGGGATTTGAATATAGGTATTTGATGAAAAGAGAGGTTATTTGCTAAAAATCTTGTCTACTGAAACATCCAGCTAGGTAGCGATCGGTTAAGTGGTTGGAATGTTCATAAACGTTCTATTAATTCGGAGATCGATATGACGTTGAGAGAGTTAAAGGTTTGCCTTCTTGGGGTAAGACAATCTGATTTGTATTCATCTAACTATCTGTTCATTCAGATTGCAGTATGTCAAGTGACAGACGCCACAGCAATGCTACTAAACGTTTTGTGCACCGCACTAACTAATATGTAGCTGGCTGAACTCCATGGCGAAGTACGTTTCTGATGAACTCCACCAACGGAGTGGGGCAGAGACCAGTTCGTCAAACTCCATTGACCATGGAGTTTAGTCTGTTAGCTAATATTTAAATGACATCACTCTATTTTACTCATCAGTAGTAGATTAGTCGTCCAGACTAATGTTGATAAACATTACATGTGTATGTATTGCACAAGTGTTGCGAAATATTTGCATCATATCAGTAGGAATATTTCTTATTCTTGAACCAATGGGGTATTCTCTTCACATAATGATGTTATCCTGACGATGAGTTAATGGTCTGTGTGGTCTTGGCAGTAACCGAGTGGATGAATTCTAACATTCACTAAACTCCTTTCCCTTGTGATTCTTCAGGACACTGGGGTTGGAAAGTCAAGCATTGTTTGGAGGTTTGTGGAGGACAACTTTGACCCTAACATTAATCCAACTATTGGGTAAGTGTTATAGTCCTTCACCCACTAAATATTCTGGAAAGATGATTTCCTATCCTACAAGGTCCAACTGAAATTTGACTTACTCTTTCAAACCCAACCGCTCTGGAAAAAATACACACATACAGTACATACACAGGTTTTGAAGAGGTGTGTGTGTGGGGGGGGGGCTGCCACACTGGGTGCCCAGTGAGCTGTTACACTGGGTGCCCAGTGAGCTGTTACACTGGGTGCCCAGTGAGCTGTTACACTGGGTGCCCAGTGAGCTGTTACACTGGGTGCCCAGTGAGCTGTTACACTGGGTGCCCAGTGAGCTGTTACACTGGGTGCCCAGTGAGCTGTTACACTGGGTGCCCAGTGAGCTGTTACACTGGGTGCCCAGTGAGCTGTTACACTGGGTGCCCAGTGAGCTGTTACACTGGGTGCCCAGTGAGCTGTTACACTGAGTGCCCAGTGAGCTGTTACACTGGGTGCCCAGTGAGCTGTTACACTGGGTGCCCAGTGAGCTGTTACACTGGGTGCCCAGTGAGCTGTTACACTGGGTGCCCAGTGAGCTGTTACACTGGGTGCCCAGTGAGCTGTTACACTGGGTGCCCAGTGAGCTGTTACACTGGGTGCCCAGTGAGCTGTTACACTGGGTGCCCAGTGAGCTGTTACACTGGGTGCCCAGTGAGCTGTTACACTGGGTGCCCAGTGAGCTGTTACACTGGGTGCCCAGTGAGCTGTTACACTGGGTGCCCAGTGAGCTGTTACACTGGGTGCCCAGTGAGCTGTTACACTGGGTGCCCAGTGAGCTGTTACACTGGGTGCCCAGTGAGCTGTTGTGGGAAGTTAAGTGCAATGGCATGTAGGATTTGATTCCAGCAACCCTCCGGTTGCCAGCTCACTTCCTGCCAGATTTTTCCTGCAGATCTGGGATTTGAACTGGCAACCCTCCGGTTGCTGGCTCACATCTCTAACCTGCCCCTTACTGTGCTGTACTGCCTGCCAATGCATTGAGTAATACATTTAGAAAAATGCATGCACATATTGGGATTTACTGGGAGTGATGTCATTCCAGTCTTATTCATTTATAGCCTGGCCTCAGATCTGTTTCTGCTATCATGTCAACTCATGACAGTGAGAGGCAAGGAGTTGACATGATCGCACAAACAGATCTGGGACCAGGCTAATCAATCAATGTATCACTTCTGTACTTTTTTTTGTAATGTGGTAAAAGGGTGAGCCTTATTGTACACTCAACAAAAATATAAACGCAACAATTTCAACGATCTTACTGATTTACAGTTCATAAGGAAATCATTCAATTGAAATACATAAATCAAGGCCCTAATCTATGGATTACACATGACTGGGAATACTCATATGCATCTGTTAGTCACAGATACCTTTAAAAAAAGATAGGGGTGTGGATCAGAAAACCAGTCAGTATCAGGTGTGACCATCGTTTACCTCATGCAGCATGACACATCTCCTTCGCATAGAGTTTATCAGGCTGTTGATTTTGTCCTATGGAATGTTGTCCCACTCCTCTTCAATGGATGTGCAAAGTTGCTGGATATTGGTGGGAACTGGAAAACTGTCAAACACTTAAATCCAGAGCATCCCAAACATGCTCAATGGGTGACATGTCTGGTGAGTATGCAGGCCATGGAAGAAATGGGACATTTACAGCTTTCCAGGAATTGTGTACAGATCCTTGCCACATGGGGCTGTGTATTATCATGCGAAACATGAGGTGATGACGGCGGATGAATTGCACGACAATGGGCCTCAGGATCTCATCACGGTATCTCTGTGCATTCAAATTGCCATCGATAAAATGCAATTGTGTTCGTTGCTCATAGCTTACGCCTGCCCATACCATAACCCCACCGCCAACCATACCTCTTGCCCACGCAACGCTATACATGCTGTCTGCCATCTGCCCCATATAGTTGAAACCAGGATTCATCCTTGAAGAGCACAGTTCTCCTGTGTGCCAACTAAAGTTGGTTACGACGCTGAACTGCAGTCAGGTCATGACCTTGGTGAGGATGATGAGCACACAGATGAGCTTCACTGAGACGGTTTCTGACAGTGCAGAAATTGCAGTGCAGAAATTATTACATTGTGCAGTCCCACAGTTTCATCAGTTGTCCGGGTGACTGGTCTCCGATGACCCCGCAGGTGAAGAAGCTGGATGTGGAGGTCGTGAGCTGTCGTGGTTACACGTCGTCTGCGGTTATGAGGCTGGTAGGACGTACTGCCAAATTCTTTAAAATTATGTCGGAGGTGACTTATGGTAGAGAAATGAACATTACATTTTCTGGCAACATCTCTGGTGGACATTCCTGCAGTCACCATGCCAATTGCACACTCAACTTGAGACATGTGGCATTGTGTTGTATGGTGCACTTGTGTAATTATCATGCTGTTTAATCAGCTTCTTGATATACCACACTGGTCAGGTGGTTGGATTATCTTGACAAACAAGAAATGCTCTCTAACAGGGATGTAAACAAATTTGTGCATAACATTTGCGAGAAATAAGCTTCTTGTGCATATGTACAATTTTATTTCAGCTCATGAAATATGGCATCAACACTTTAAATGTTGCATTTTATATTTTTGTTCAGTGTCATAAACTAGTTGTTCCCAACTCCGGTCCCCGAGTACCCCCAACAGTACAAATGTTGAATGTAGCCCCGGACAAGAACTACTGATTCAACTTGTCAACTTATCATCAGGTCCTCTTGAGTTGAATCAGGTACTGTATATTTGTCTGGGGCTACAACGTGCTGTTGGGGGAAGTCAAGGACTGGAGTTGGGAAACACTGTATTAAACCATGTTAACATTATTTTGAAATGTGACTCGCATTGTATGGTTGTATTTTTGTTTTCCAGGGCATCCTTCATGACAAAGACCGTGCAGTATCAAAATGAGCTTCACAAATTTCTCATCTGGGACACTGCAGGGCAAGAGAGAGTTAGTAATCTTGTATCTTTTACAATATATTTTTCTCCAGATGAAGTGGTCCCTGTTAGATATAGGCCTTGTTTAATTACCGATCTCACATGATATGTGAAATCAACATGTTGGAAGTATCGCTCTCACTGACCTATCCAATCAGATAAGAGATTACATCAAGAAAGAAAGGAAGGAAAGAAAGAACACCACATTTCTAAGGAATTTGACCAGGGCCATAGAGGTCTATGTTAGGGCTCCCGAGTGGCACATCGGTGCAATAAGCAACACAGTCCCTGATTCGAATCCAGGCTGAATCACATCCGGCCGTGATTGGGAGTCGCATAGGGCAGCGCACAATCGACCCAGCGTCGTCCAGGGTAGGCCGTCATTGTAAATAAGAATTTGTTATTAACTGACTTGCCTAGTTAAATAAAAAATAATATATATGTTGAAGGTACATACTCCAAGTGCAGTATGTCATTGTACCTGATAGGGGGCGATATTTAGCTTACATTTAGCTGCCCCCACCAAAACATCAGCTTCTCTTTCCTCTCTCTCACTCTACCACAGCAAAGTTTCACTTTCAGCTATTAGTGAAGGGGGGGGGACATTGATACGGTTTCATATTTCAATATTGTTTTTGAGGGTATTATATAGATATTTTGACTCCAGATATCGATTTGTAAAGTTGCGTTTTGTCTACTAGCGCTAGTCGACTGTACCTGTGCCAAAACTCTGGTATTTTTCATCCTCGAGCTTGTTCTCCATCTTCTTTTTAAATAGTAAGCCACTACCATATTTTTCAGTACTTTTATTTTCATGACTGATCAAAACTAATTTTCTCATGGCTCTCTTGTCCCTCTGCAGCAGACATATAATGATTTATATGTTTGGAACATCAAATCGCAATATCGAGTTGCAATACATATCATATCGACACTGAAGTATCAAGATAATACAGGATCGTGAGGTCCCTGGCAATTCCCAGCTCTATCATCTATGTGTACTGTGTCATTGGAGCGCACTCCACATTATGCTAAATCATGCCTTCCATGTGCATCGTCCTTTGAACAGTCCAGACGAGTGGCTCATCAGCAGTCATAACGTGAGAGGCGAAAGTCTAGGAGCCACTCGCAACATGATCTGCTGTGATGTTAAATCTGGAATGCCTTGTAGCCCACATAGACTGACGACTGAAATAGATTATCTTTCAAAAGATGCACCACATGAGTAATATAACACGATGTAGAAACGTATCATACATGTACACTAATATACTCTGTTGAATACAGTTCTGAAACCAGGTTAATATACAACAACTAGTCTGGCTCCGGATGGGTTTGTGCCATATAGCTAACTTTTTATGGTCGTTATCGTAACAAACATGACGTTTGGCATACCTGTTTACGGTGGTGAGATAATGGTCTGTTCCTCTGTGTTGTGTTCTAGAGAGGGGTGGTGAGATAATGGTCTGTTCCTCTGTGTTGTGTTCTAGAGAGGGGTGGTGAGATAATGGTCTGTTCCTCTGTGTTGTCTTCTAGAGAGGGGTGGTGAGATAATGGTCTGTTCCTCTGTGTTGTGTTCTAGAGAGGGGTGGTGAGATAATGGTCTGTTCCTCTGTGTTGTGTTCTAGAGAGGGGTGGTGAGATAATGGTCTGTTCCTCTGTGTTGTCTTCTAGAGAGGGGTGGTGAGATAATGGTCTGTTCCTCTGTGTTGTGTTCTAGAGAGGGGTGGTGAGATAATGGTCTGTTCCTCTGTTGTGTTCTAGAGAGGGGTGGTGAGATAATGGTCTGTTCCTCTGTGTTGTGTTCTAGAGAGGGGTGGTGAGATAATGGTCTGTTCCTCTGTTGTGTTCTAGAGAGGGGTGGTGAGATAATGGTCTGTTCCTCTGTGTTGTGTTCTAGAGAGGGGTGGTGAGATAATGGTCTGTTCCTCTGTTGTGTTCTAGAGAGGGGTGGTGAGATAATGGTCTGTTCCTCTGTGTTGTGTTCTAGAGAGGGGTGGTGAGATAATGGTCTGTTCCTCTGTGTTGTGTTCTAGAGAGGGGTGGTGAGATAATGGTCTGTTCCTCTGTTGTGTTCTAGAGAGGGGTGGTGAGATAATGGTCTGTTCCTCTGTGTTGTGTTCTAGAGAGGGGTGGTGAGATAATGGTCTGTTCCTCTGTGTTGTGTTCTAGAGAGGGGTGGTGAGATAATGGTCTGTTCCTCTGTGTTGTCTTCTAGAGAGGGGTGGTGAGATAATGGTCTGTTCCTCTGTGTTGTCTTCTAGAGAGGGGTGGTGAGATAATGGTCTGTTCCTCTGTGTTGTCTTCTAGAGAGGGGTGGTGAGAATGGTCTGTTCATCTGTGTTGTCTTCTAGAGAGGGGTGGTGAGATAATGGTCTGTTCCTCTGTGTTGTCTTCTAGAGAGGGGTGGTGAGATAATGGTCTGTTCTAGACGTCGACCGATTTAATCGGAATAGCCGATTAATTAGGGCCAATTTCAGGTTTTCATAACAATCGGAAATCTGTATTTTTGGACACAGATTTGGCCGAATTATTATTTTTTTTACACCTTTATTTATCCTTTATTTAACTAGGCAAGTCAGTTAAGAACACATTCTTATTTTCAATGATGGCCTAGGAACAGTGGGTGAACTGCCTTGTTCAGGGGCAGAATGACAGATTTTTACCTTGTCAGCTCGGGGATTCAATCTTGCAACCTTACAGTTAACTAGTCTAATGCTCTAACCACCTGATTACATTGCTCTCCACGCGTTTATCTAGCGTGTCCTGCGTTGCATATAATCGATGCGGTGCGTATTTCGCGAAAAAGGACTGTCTTGCTCCAATGTGTACCTAACCATAAACATCAATGCCTTTCTTAAAATCAATACACAGTAGTATATATTTTAAAGAAGGCATATTTTGCTAAAAGAAATCCAGGTTAGCAGGCAATATTAACCAGGTTAAATTGTGTCTCTTCTCTTGCGTTCATTGCATGCAGAGTCTGTGTAAATGCAACAGTTTGGGCCGCCTAATTTGCCAGAATTTTACGTAATTATGACATAACATTGAAGGTTGTGCAATGTAACAGGAATATTTAGATGCCACCCGTTAGATAAAATACGGAACGGTTCGGTATTTCACTGAAAGAGTAAACGTCTTGTTTTCGAGATGATAGTTTCTGGATTCGACCATATTAATGACCTGGCTCGTATTTCTGTGTGTTATAATGAAGTCTATGATTTGATAGAGCAGTCTGAGTGAGCGATGGTAGGCACCAGCAGGCTCGTAAGCATTCATTCAAACAGCACTTTAGTGGGTTTTGCCAGCAGCTTGTCGCTGTGCTTCAAGCATTGAGCTGTTTATGATTTCAAGTTTGACATCAACTCCCGAGATTAGGCTGGTATAACGATGTGATGTGAAATGGCTAGCTAGCGGGGTGCGCGCTAATAGCGTTTCAAACCACTCCAAGTCTCGCTCTGAGACTTGGAGTGGTTGTTCCCCTTGCCCTGCAAGGGCTGCCGCGGCTTTTGTGGAGAGATGGGTAACGCTGCTTTGAGGGTGGCTGTTGTCGATGTGTTCCTGGTTCGAGCCCAGGTAGGGGCGAGGAGAAGGACGGAAGCTATACTGTTACACTGGCAATACTAAAGTGACTATTGGATGTTGTTATAGGCAAAGGTATATGAAATACAAGTCGTATAGAGAAATTGTCCTATAATTCCTATAATAACTACGACCTAAAACTTCTTACCTGGGAATATTGAAGACTCCTATTAAAAGGAACCACCAGCTTTCATATGTTCTCATGTTCTGAGCAAGGAACTTAAGTGTTAGCTTTTTTACATGGTACATATTGCACTTTTGCTTTCTTCTCCAACACTTTGTTTTTGCATTATTTAAACCAAATTGAACATGTTTCATTTTATTTGAGGCTAAATTGATTTTATTGATGTATTATATTACGTTAAAATAAGTGATCAGTATTGTTGTAATTGTCATTATTACAAATACATTTTTTTTTAAATCGGCCGATTTAATCGGTAGTGGGGATTTTGGGGCTCCAATAATCGGTATCGGCGTTGAAAAATCATAATCGGCCGACCTCTAGTCTGTTCCTCTGTGTTGTGTTCTGGAGAGGGGTGGTGAGATAAAACAGGTTTTTTTCTTCTGTTCTTTGAGCTTGTCTGAGGGCTTGGCCTGAAACAACGCTTACATTTCATTTTCCCTTAAGATAAGACACTTTCTCTGCCTGCTCCCTAGTTCCAACTGATCCACAGCCACTCTCCCTGCCAGCTCTCCTGCTCTCTCTCTGCATAGGTATATTCAGGGTAGTGGTGAAGCCCACACCATATTGCTGAGGCGTTCAGATCTACTCAGAGGGTAGAGCCAAAAGGAAGGGATTTGGGACTCTCTCGCACACACTCACTCCGTCTCTCCCAGTGTTCCACGGCTGTGAGCGAGAAGATGGGAACATTTCTGGCCTGCTTCACTGTTGTCTTCCTTCATTGTAAATCTGCAGCTGCCTTGTTTCGATGCTGATCGCCTCTGGAGAAGTTGTGGTCATCAGAACCAGTTTGTGTAAATAACAGTATTGGAGTTTGGTTGAGGGGTTTAGTAGAAGCCGGTGGAATGAGAGAGAGCTGTGATTAGAGCTGTGGTGATGCACCCTCTGATGGCCTGACGGGTGCATCATCTTAGCTGTGCTTGTCAACACCCCTGTCCAGAGACCTCCCATCTCACCCTGCTGCTGCACAGAGAAGAAGCTGGGTCTCCCCTTTGCTCATGCATGGACGGGCACTTTTCATTGGGTGCCAGGCTCATAATTTCAGTAAATCATCTACACATGTTTAGCAAAATAAGGGCCGCTTTTTAAATGTTTTATTTTTACAGCTCTGGTGTGGCCGGATGTCTGGGCCCGTATCAACAAAGCCTCTCGAAGTAGGCAGTTTCACCTTTTTCTATCATAATGAAATAACATTATATGGACAGGTTGGGACCTGATCCTAGATCAGCACTCCTACTTTGAGATGCGTTGTGGATTCTAGCCCTCACTGTGAAAATGCTCTCTGGATACACTTTGGAAGGGGACCACACAAGACTGGCTGTACTGCGTCTAGCTACACATCGCTAGCCAGTCAGACAGGCAGCATCCCTTTCCGCCATCTGCCAAGTATCCCAAGTTGGACTCCCTCCGGTAGTCTCGGGGCCAGTAACAACTATAATTGCTAGGAATGTGTGCTTTTCCTGAGGTAACCGTGTCATTCCAAGCTGGGATAGTTTATTCCTTTTAATCCTAAAGGAAAATGAGAATTGGCCCAGGTCGTGCCAAGTCAATGTATGACTGGGATCACTCCTGTTTGTTTTAAAGCTAATCTCTTTATTTCATTAGCTAATAGATTACATGCCTATTATTCCTTTCATGGTTAAATATGCTAATTATGTTAGAAGATTTGTGTGGTAGATTATCCTAAGATGTAGGAGGATCTAGTCTAAATGGTAGCCTAACTTATGACAGGTGTGTTACCTTCCACTTGTTTGTTTGTTTTTCTTCATACAGTAGATGGTCTGAATACCATTCATTGTTACTTCTCAGTATACGTGATAACAATCATACCAAATCAAACATATGCTGCATGCCTTTTCAACAATATCAAAATGCTTGTGTTCACATAATTTGAAAGAGTGAGTCTGAAATTGATTGTGAATGAAGATACTTTTCTGCAGGTAATTTAGGCTGTAGCCTGCACATTTTAGAGATATTGGATTTGGTATTTGGAGAAGAATGCTTAGGTTCGCATTTGGTGACAGCAGCTAGGTAAATGAAACCAAAGTATGGATCACTGTCTCTCCTCGTCCAATAGTTAGGTGAACTATCCTTAAGCTTGACAACAGGTTTAAAAACAGTAATCGCAGAGACCTTTTTGCATTTACCCATCCAGTGGAAGGAAAGGTCTGAAATATGCATTTGATTTAGAGTTCTATGAACACAGGCATATGCTAATTGCATTGGCATTTTCAAGCCAGAACTCATAAGCTTTTGGAAAATATTATACCAGAAGAAATGGAGAACTGGCAAACATCAGGCACCCCCCAACAATGGAATGGGAAACGCTGTAAACTCAGCTTGTTTTTATTATGCAGGGATTTGTGATCTGCTGGGTGAAGACCAAATGTATAGTTCTCCATTAATATGAAATGGCTAACTGCCTTTGACACATTGTGCTCCTCTTTATCCTGATGCTTACCACATGTGAGTCCTCGATGGAAAGGCTTGCCATACTTCCCATGTAACGAAAGCCACTTGGCATATAGGCTTGGAACAGAATTCCTTTTAGGGTTTTCAAAAAGGTCCATCGTTTCTCTTTGCTTTAGTTTCACCCCTCCATTTTGAGTTGGATGTTTTATCTCATAACACGTTCAGGTAAAACGGAAAGTGAAGTAAGTTACGTAACGGTGACGAAATGTAACCGTATACGGCTTAATAAAGATTGGGTAGTTTGACTGTGTAATATTTTGGAAACGGTCGGTAGAACGTATTGCAATGCTATTTTGGTAGCCTTTGATTTTCTCATGGATGTCCTAAATAAAAAATTACGAGCGATCTAGATACACAATCCTTGAAGATGAGCCAAAAATGTCTGTCACTGTTTCTTTAAAGCATAGCATTATCTCTTAGGATAAGTCATGTACTGTTACTTTAATTATGATCTACACTACCACAAATGCATACATGGCCCCTTGACCTCACTATAACAGTGCAACCGGTTTGGCTGTAGATAAATCCCTGTTGAAAGCTTTAGAAAACCAACTATCTTCTCTGTCCAGAGGGACAGCCTCTTTATCTGAAGAATGGTTGCAGTCCATTACTCACCGTGCTCTTTCTCCACTTCTCTCCCATAGTTCCGTGCGTTGGCGCCAATGTACTACAGAGGCTCTGCGGCAGCCATCATTGTTTATGACATCACTAAAGAGGTAAAGTTTTCCCTCTGGTAACATGCTGTGATATGACATTTGTTTAGTTGTTGTTTTTTTCCTCATGTTTAAAAGGACACTGTACCACTCTTTTCCTGTGATGTAATTTTGCTCAATTATATTTTTTTTACCACAGAAAAAAAAATCTCTAAATAGATTGACCTTTTGCAAAACACAGGTATCCATGCACAGAATTCTGCTGTCAACTGTAGGCAACTATGGGGGCCCACTGGTCACTGAGTCCAATGTAGGCATGTTCAGTAAACATCTGATACTGGCCACTCTCACATTCCATGTGGAGAGAGGCACACCCATTTGTCTGCATATCATGTTTACATCGCCTATGTTTTTCATGAATGTTTAAACCACATACTCCCACACAGTCATGCGTTGCATAACATTTTCTCAAACTCTGACATCTTACAATATAAGATGTTTACTAGGCCTATATACTGTATACTATAAAGTTAGTAAGAATGGCTCGAAACGTTGTTTCTCAGGACTCGTTCCAGACGTTAAAGAACTGGGTGAAGGAGCTTCGTCAGCACGGCCCGCCCAACATCGTGGTAGCCATCGCTGGCAACAAGTGTGACCTATCCGATGCCAGGTAAATAAATCCCTCATGTCCCCCCAGGAAGACATGGTTGCGTCCCAAATGGCACCATATTCCATATAGTGCACTACTTTGGACCAGGGTCCTGGTCCAAAGTAGTGCACTATATAGGGAATAGGGTGTCATTTGGGACACAGACACTGGTTTATTGTTACAAATCAGCAGCATGGCTTCCATACTCTCATTTTACCAGAGGAATCGCTGAATTGTTGACACGAGATTTGCTTGTGCTACATTTTCTAATGAAAGTTAAAGGACTCATTCCACGCTTTGTTTGTGCAAGGGACGTCATCGACCGAGCCAAGCATGTATCTTGAAACTTTCGACTCCCAACAATTTGAACGTACTGAGGAACGGTAACAAGCTCTCTGCTGGAGATATACTTCTCCCAGTTTATCTAATGTCACTCAAACATGCTGGCTTTAGATGAGAGGACTTTAACTACTAGAGTAGCTTAATTTGCATTGAAGCAATGGAGAGAACTGATGCTTGAAAATCGATGACATTTTTTTCCCATCTACTATCCATTAGTATTAGTCTTAGTTGACAATCTAAGCAGTTGTTAGACATGACTGTACATGGAAATGTTATACAGCACAGGTCTGGTTGAAAAAGAGAAACATGGATATGCTATTGTTTGCAGTCCGGAGTGGACTCGGGAGCGTACGATGCTTGTTCGCCTCCATGTAGTCCACTGTAATAAGATGAGCATTAGCTGGATTGAATGACAGAATAGTAGCACTGGGGGAAGAAGTCTAGCAGAGATGAGCACTGTGATACTGGTGGGGTGGTGCCACCTTGGGTCCCATTCTCTGTTCATCTCCCTGTTGGGTTCGTCTCATGTTTGAAGGGGTGTGTCCTCGTGCCTCCTCTTTCTCATCTGCACTGATGTGAAACAACTGGACAGGCTGACGTGAATTCTTGGCTCATGTCTCCCCAGTATTGAGCTGCACCCATAAAAATCCCCATTTAAAAGCTTTCTGTTTAAGCTAGAGATATTTGTTTTTGCATTGGATGTATCTCAAGAGTGTGCAAAGCTGTCATCAAGGCATTGGGTTGCTATTTTGAAGAATCTCATATAAAATATATTTTGATTTGTTTATTAACACTTTTGTTGGTTACTACATGACTCCATATGTGTTATTTCATAGTTTTGATGTCTACAATGTAGAAAATAGTAAAAATAAAGAAAAACCCTTGAATGAGTAGATGTGTCCAAACTTTTGACTGGTACTGTATATCAAACCTTTTTTAATTTACTCAGAGGACCTTTATTAGTATATGGAGACTGTTTAGTGCCAAGAAAATAAGGGGTTAAATACATGTAAAAATGTTTTAAATGTTTCCTGGTCTTTCTTATATCTCTCAGATAAAGGACAGGCACTTCAGAACAAACTTACTTCAGATTTTTGGGGGACTATCTGTTGTTCCATGTAGTGAATCTGTTATTCAATGCGTTCGTATGGGCTAATAGCAGTAAGGACTATCTGTAATTCAATGCGTTCGTATGGGCTAATAGCAGCAAGACACCAAAAAATATTCTGTATATATTTTTTTTGATACTTCGAGTGGTCTTAAAATTCTAAATCAAATAACTAAATGATCCTTGGTATGATCTTCTTAAAACAATTGCACATAGCTTAGTAGAACCCCCTTCCCCGTCTGTTACTGGTTAAGACTTGAACACACCCGTCTTTTATAGGGAGGTCTCGGAGAAGGATGCCAAGGACTACGCCGACTCCATCCACGCCATCTTTGTGGAGACCAGCGCCAAGAACGCCATTAACATCAATGAGGTCTTTATAGAGATAAGTAAGTGTGTTTTTTTTTTTTTTTTCACTAGCTTTTGGAGGCATCCAATCTTTTAGGCCAAATATATGCTTTATGGTTTACCATGTTTATTACTAGTGGTGTACAATGGCTGAAATTGTCCTTGTTTATTTAAGTGTACCAAGCAATATTGTGTGAGCTTCTGCTGATGTTCCTATTTTAACCAATGGTTTCTGGGCGTAACTTTTTTTTTTTTTTTTGTCCCTCTTGCACATTTTGTTCCCGCCTGCAGGTCAACGGATCCCTGTCCTAGATGCAGGGGGAGGGGCTGCAGGGAATGGCTTCAAACTGCGCCGGCGGCCCTCAGAGACCCGGACCCGGACCTGCTGCTGATGCTGCCAGTGATTCCTGACCGTAGTCCCCACATTCACCCTTGACCCCTGACCCTTCTCTGCTTGCAGCCTCCATAATCCCCCCCCCCCCTAACCACAGACCTGCGTCACAGAGACCTGGGAGCTGTAAATTCCACTCCTCCATCAGGAAACCCTGATTACTACCGCCATTGCGTCCTGCGACTAATGCTACACTGTAAAGAGAGAGCAGCCGAGCAAATTACAGTTCACTGGGATATATGACCATATCTCATCGTTCAATGCGGCTAACTTTGGCTCAGTTATTGTGAAGCTGTAGCCTTGTGTTGTTAATGCCTATCTGGAGCCCAAAAGATTCAAATGAAGTCCACAGCCTTTAAAGGCGCTGTATTTGTCGTGCAGCATTTACAGTGATATGACCTCTGCAGAAGTCAGGGCATTTTATTATTCTTGCTCTTAACCAAGCAGCACAGAGCTGTTGTGAAGGAAGTTGTCAAGGTAGTGAGTTTGTGTTTATGCAGGACCTCCCGCCCACTCCTACCGTCAACCAATCATGTCACTGCGGAGTTATACGGAGCACTCTGTATTGTTACAAAATTTGAGATGCGCACAGTGATGTGGTGTGGAGCTGAATTGTGTCACACCATCCTGACGGTGAATCCGACTACATTTTTGGATTAAGCATAAATTGGATCTCAGTATTTAGCCTTTAGGTTCGCCAAGTAGGTCTATGGCAGCTATTCTTTAGGTTCGCCAAGTAGGTCTATGGCAGCTATTCTTTAGGTTCGCCAAGTAGGTCTATGGCAGCTATTCTTTAGGATCGCCAAGTAGGTCTATGGCAGCTTTTCTTTAGGATCGCCAAGTAGGTCTATGGCAGCTATTCTTTAGGATCGCCAAGTAGGTCTATGGCAGCTATTCTTTAGGATCGCCAAATAGGTCTATGGCAGCTATTCTTTAGGATCGCCAAGTAGGTCTATGTGTAACGGATGTGAAACGGCTAGCTTAGTTAGCGGTGTGCGTTAAATAGCGTTTCAATCGGTTACATCACTTGCTCTGAGACCTTGAAGTAGTAGTTCCCCTTGCTCTGCAAGGGCCGCGGCTTTTGTGGAGCGATGGGTAACGATGCTTCGAGGGTGACTGTTGTCGTTGTGTGCAGAAGGTCCCTGGTTCGCGCCCGGGTATGGGCGAGGGGACGGTTTAAAATTATACTGTTACATTGATGCTGTTGATCCGGATTACTGGTTGCTGCGGAAAAAGGAGGAAGGTCAAAAGGGGGGTGAGTGTAACGGATGTGAAACGGCTAGCTTAGTTAGCGGTGTGCGCTAAATAGCGTTTCAATCGGTTACGTCACTTGCTCTGAGACCTTGAAGTAGTAGTTCCCCTTGCTCTGCAAGGGCCGCGGCTTTTGTGGAGCGATGGGTAACGATGCTTCGAGGGTGACTGTTGTCGTTGTGCGCAGAAGGTCCCTGGTTCGCGCCCAGGTATGGGCGAGGGGACGGTTTAAAAGTATACTGTTACATATGGCAGCTATCCTTTAGGTTCGCCAAGTAGGTCTATGGCAGCTATCCTTTAGGTTCGCCAAGTAGGTCTATGGCCTCTATCTTTAGGTTTGCCAAGTAGGTCTATGGCAGCTATCCTTTAGGATCGCCAAGTAGGTCTATGGCAGCTATCCTTTAGGATCGCCAAGTAGGTCTATGGCAGCTATCCTTTAGGATCGCCAAGTAGGTCTATGGCAGCTATCCTTTAGGATCGCCAAGTAGGTCTATGGCAGCTATCCTTTAGGATCGCCAAGTAGGTCTATGGCAGTCTCACCCCCCTCCTTGCTGTGTTCACTTCATCCTCCCGTTTTCCAGATCTGTGGCTCGTCCAAGCCTATGGCACCAGATTCCTATGTGGCTCTGGTCAAAAGTAGTGCACCTTATACAGCGACTGTACAAAACATTAAGAACACCTTCCTAATATTGAGTTGTCAGCCTCGTTTCGTTGGGGCATGGACTCTACAAGGTGTCGAAGGCGTTCCACAGGGATACTGATCCATGTTGACGCCATTGCTTTCCACAGTTGTGTCCATTTGGCTGGATGTCCTTTGGGTGGTGGACCATTCTTGATACACACAGGAAACTGTTGAGCGTGAAAAACCCAGCAGCGTTACAGTTCTTGACACAAACCGGTGCGCCTGGTACCTACTACCATACCCTGTTCAAGCCACTTCAATCTTTTCTCTTGCCCATTCACCCTCTGAATGGCACACCACAGGAGGTTGGTGGCACCTTAATTTAAGAAGAACAGGATCGTGGTGGCCGGAGCGTAATCAGTGGAATGGTATCATGTACATTAAACACATGGTCTCCAGGTCTTTGATGCCATTCCATCTGCTCCGTTCCAGACATTATTATGAGCCGTTCTCCCCTCAGCAGCCTCCACTGTGGCACACAGACAATACATGTCTCAAGGCTTAAAAATCCTTTAACCTGTCTCCTCCCCTTCATCTACACTGATTGAAGTGGATTTAACAGGTGACATCAATAAGGGATCACCTGGTCATTCTCTGTCATGGAAAGAGCAGGTATTCCTAATGATTTGTCCACTCAGTTTAGAGAAATGGGGTACCATCTGAGAGGAATCCTACATCTGTCCTGTCCTTGAAGCTTTTCTGTGTGAATTGTCCCCGAGTGGTCCAAAGCCACAGCAGTTGCTATGGTTTCCCCAAGTTGTAAGAGCTCCCCTCCCTGCTTTTTTGTATATGTCTTGTAATACTTCTGAAAAGTTTACACAGATTTTATTTCCGTTCTTATCTTGTAAACCTCTACACGGGTCATGGCATCATTGGATCTGCAGCATGCAGTGCTTCTTCTCTTGGAACAACCACATGATCTATTTTCCAACAGGAGACTAAATGAATGTTCTACACGAATGTTCTATTTGTTAAATTCTGCTAGTGTAAAAGAAGTCATTGTTCCATTTTATTTTTCTTCCCAAATTTAAGAAGAAACATCCCCAACTCTAACTCTTGTGAACCAGGTAGATGATCAGTCAGGTGCATGATGGTAAGTGTAGTTGTGTAGTCTGTTACATTTTAAGGACCTTCACACAGTGCTTTGCAGCACAGGGCCACGGCAGGTGTTTGCCAAACCGCTTGATCCCTAATGGGGGTAATGTGTGCTTTTTCTGTCATATTGTTTCTCCATTACAATTTCAGTGCTCATCAATATCATTGTGTCTCTCAGTGACTGCTTTAGCCTTGACACTTTGGAGGGAAAATGTGTTTGATAAAAGGGATTTTAACTTGGCTGGTTGATGGTTACCACCGAAAAGGAGTCATTTTATTGCTGTCTTCTACATTGAGGCCTCGTATCTTAGAGGCCCAGGCTGTTTGAGTGCTGACAAGACTGGCAGTCAGCAAGTGTGCGGTTATAACTGCTAACGTTTTCCACTTTAATAGTTGACAGTTGGGGCGGCAGGGTGGCCTAGTGGTTAGAGCGTTGGACTAGTAACCGGAAGGTTGCAAGTTCAAACCCCCTGAGCTGACAAGGTACAAATCTGTCGTTCTGCCCCTGAACAGGCAGTTAACCCACTGTTCCTAGGCCGTCATTGAAAATTAAGAATTTGTTCTTAACTGACTTGCCTAGTTAAATAAAGGTAAAACATTTTTATTTTTTTATTTAGCCAATCGCTGAAATTCTGTAAATGAATTTCCCTGGAGTGCTTGGAGTATACTGCCAGCCCTTTTACAAGTGTTTTCATTGCGTTTCAATGTTTTTGAAATGGCATTTGAACTGTTTGTGTTAGTTGGCAACCCCCGTCCGTCTGCGATCTCTCACTGTTTTTTTTTGTTATGACCGTTTTACAGGAGAGTGATTTTGTGAGGTCCTGCCAATTCTTTAATTGTCCCATAAATTTTTTTTTTTAAATCATCGTTCTTTTCTCATTCCTTTACAGAATAAGCACTGGCTCGCACATCCAACATAGTTTTACTACCTGGCCAGAGATAAAAAAAGGACCATATCTGGAAACTGGACTTGTTCTAAGAAGAACAAGTCGACAATCTTTAGATCTTTCTAAAGAAAAGGTTTCCCGCAGAGAACCAGGCACAGCTTTCCATTGACATGCTGACCCGCTGATGAACCGTGCTCTCTTTTCAATTCCAAATGATGTGCTCTACTCCGGGGACCTGTTTCATTCGTTCCCCTTGCTTCTTCTTTCTGCTGCTGGCTGCCTTCACTACGCTGTGAAGCAAGCAATTAAGGAAATCTTGAATATGGTGTGCATCTGGAACACCTTGTCCAAAAATACAAAGAGAAGCGATGAAGGAACACAGCAATGTGTTCACTCTTAAATTGCTCCTTTGTGTCGTACAGTAATGTAAAGTCTCACATTTTAGTTCCTGACCTATTGCCATTTGACAGGCAATTTAGGGATAATGCCTAGCATAGAGTGATCCATGTAGTTGTTCCCCTTTTGATTTCCTCCTAGTGTCTTTCTCTCTTGCCGAAAACACGTGAATGGGCCACATTTAACACCAGTTGAGGACTGGCCAGCCTGCCTCTAGCTGTGGACCGGCCAGCCTGCCTCTAGCTGTGGACCGGCCAGCCTGCCTCTAGCTGTGGACCGGCCAGCCTGCCTCTAGCTGTGGACCGGCCAGCCTGCCTCTAGCTGTGGACCGGCCAGCCTGCCTCTAGCTGTGGACCGGCCAGCCTGCCTCTAGCTGTGGACCGGCCAGCCTGCCTCTAGCTGTGGACCGGCCAGCCTGCCTCTAGCTGTGGACCGGCCAGCCTGCCTCTAGCTGTGGACTGGCCAGCCTGCCGTCTGAATTGTCTGTCCTTTATCGTAATGTGTGCATTTGTTCACTTCCTTTCATTTATTTAAAGGAAATGACTGGTTTAAGAAATATGATGGAAAAACTCTCTGTATTCAGTGGACACCAATCTAACCCAATGCTTTTAAATGAGCGGGGAGGAGTACACAATTGCACCCTGTTTAAGGGATAGGAGGGATAATTGTGTTTCAGGGTGGGTCTCTTGAGGTGAAGTTGTCTTAGAGTCTTTTGTCCTTTCCATTATAATCAGTGCTGATGGGAAGGTGTGTTAATAGCAGGGTTGACTGTAATGTTCTTCAGGATTTTTTTTTTTTGACAACCATGTCAGTGCAATAATTGTCTTTATGGCAAGGGTTACTAAAATGTGCCAAGAATTTTTAGGTATTGAGAAGATCTAGTTTCAAGTTTTATTGTCACATGCACAAGTACAGTGAAATGCTTGACTTGCACGCTCTACCAAACAGTGCAGTAATCAATATCAAAATAGTATAACTCATTTTTTTTGTGTGTGTATATATATATATGTGTGTGTGTATATACTGAACAAAAAATATAAACGCAATGATTTTACTGAGTTACAGTTCATAAGGAAATCAGTCAATTGAAATAAATGTATTAGGCCCTAATCTATGGATTTCACATAACTGCTTAGGGACACAGCCATGTGTGAGCTTGGGAGGGCATTGGCCCACCCACTTGGGAACCAGATCCAGCCAATCGGAATGAGTTTCTTTTTCCCCACAAAAGTGCTTTATTGCACACAGCAATACTCCTCAGTCGATCCCACACGTGAAGAAGCCGGATGTGGAGTACCTGGGCTGACGTGGTAACACGTGGTCTGTGGTTGTGAGGCCGGTTGGACGTACTGCCAAATTCTCTAAAATGGAGGCGGCATATGGTACTGAAATTAACATTAAATTCTCTGGCAACAGCTCTGGTGTATATCCCCGCAATCAGCATGCCAATTGCAAGCTCCCTCAATTTGAGACATCTGTGGCATTGTGTTTTGACAAAACTGCACATTTTAGTGGCCTTTTGTCCCCAGAACAAGTTGCACTTGTGCAATGATAATGCTGTTTAATCAGCTTCTTGATATGCACACCTGTCAGGTGGATGGATTATTTTAGTAAATGAGAAATGCTCACTAACCGGAATGTAGACAAATTTCTGCATAAAATTTGAGATACACACTAAAAGTTTAGAATGGAAAATCTGGGATCTTTTATTTCAGCCCATGAAACATGGGACCAACACTTTACATGTTACGTTTATATTTTTGTTTAGTGTAATTAAGAAACCACATGGCCAGGGGCTGATGAGTCTGTTTGTCTGAGCCTTGATACACCAGTATCTTCTACTAAGTCACCGCCTGGCATGTATGTCCTGGATGGCTGGGAGCTCACCCACAATGATGAGGTGGAACTGTCCGTACCACCCTCTGTGGGGCCTTCCGGTCGAGGGCGTTGTAATTGCTATATCAGACAGTGATACCACCAGTCAGGATGTTCTCGGTGGTGTAGCTGTAAAAGTTCCTAAGGATCTGATGGGCCATGCCAAATCATTTCAGCATCCAGAGGGAGAAGAGGCACTGCCGTGCCGCCTTTACGACTATGCTGTTGTAGGAGGACAATGATGAGTCTTCAGTGATGTAGACACAGAAGAACTTGAAGCTCTTGACCCTCTTCACTGCAGCCCCGTTGGAGGGGCCCCTCTTTCCTCAATTCCAGGATCAGCTCATTGGTCTTGTTGACATTTAGGGAGAGGTTGTTGTGCTGACCTCTTCACTGTAGGGTTTCCCAAATGCGGTCCTCGGGACCCCAAGGGGTCAGGTTTTTAGTTTTTTTGCCCTAGCACTGCATAGCTGATTAGTTGATTATTTTAATAATCAAGTTTTGATCATTTCAATCAGCTGTGTAGTGTTAGGGAAAAAAACAGAATGTACACCCCTTGGGGTCTCGAGGACCGAGTTTGGGAATCGCTGCTGTAGGCTGTCTCATAGTCATTGGTGATCAGGCAGACCACCGTCGTGTCGTTAGCAAACTTGATGATGGAGTTTGAGGCGAGCTATGAGTACAGGAGGGGGCTAAGCACACACAGTTTGGGGGGCCCCTGTGTTGAGGGTCAGCTTGTTTACTGTGTTGTTGCCTACCCTCACCACCTGATGTCGGTCTGTCAGGAAGTCCAGGATCCAGTTGCATAGGGAGGTGTTCAGTCCCAGGGTCCTGAGCTTGTTGATGAGCTATAATATGCTTACATGTTACTTTTAGTGATTGATTAAGTTTTGAGCTTCTGATCATCAATTATTCAAAAGGCCTTTAAAAATACAATGTTTTTATGGTTGTGGCGTTTTTAAGTGTTCCTCAATGATTTCCACTTGAAATGATATCGTAGTTAGCCAGGACAGTGCATTTATTAAAAAGGGAAATGTATTTCTGGTACTTTACAACTGCACTTTCAGATGAAATATTTGTGTACCTTACCTTTTTAGGTATATTATTGCTGATTTATTTTGCTGACATTTTTCTGCAGCAAACCTATCTGAAAAAATATTAACCAGACAAGTCCCAATACGTCTTGTACTGTCTGTTTGAGTAAATCATTTTCTTTTTTTTTCATAGCCTTTGTAATGGCATTGCATCATATGCCTTTTGTATTCCAGCAATCATTATTTTACAGTGACTTTTTATTTTGCTCTCTATCGTTGTAGAAGATGAGGCAGCTTCTTCTCTGTGACATTTTAAAATGTTATTTCAATAACACACATCACAATTGCATTGCTCACATTTGTTCTAATGCTTAACAGTTGGAAATGTAGATATTTGTAACATCAATAACAGTGTAATGTCTAGGTGTACTCATTTATGTCTGGTGTGTGAAAAGATAAAGTTACTGAATTTGACATATTTGGCATTGGAGTGCTAAGGGCCTATCATAGAAAGACAACCAGTTGCATTAATAATTTTTGGGGAAAAATACCAACAGTCTTAGGCTGGTCCTGAGAGATTTTTCAGCAACATATTATGTGAATTGTCTTATTCGATGTAGATGCCACCAAACATGCACACAAATCAATGACTATTTAGCCTGTAAGATTGAATATAATGTATGTTACATTGTCGGAGATGCAAGACCAGGCATAGATCTACACATGTATAGTAACTCCACCACTACTTTGACATATTTAGCTTTCATACTTGTCATAATGACTGTAAACAATAACCACAAAAAAAAAGAGTCTGAAACATGTTAGCATTGTTTTGTTGAATGTCTAAAAGGGAATTGTCAAGCAGTTTACTAATAAATACAAACATATTGAAGGAATTTGTGTGTGAGTGGGATACTGTCTGCTGGACTGTGCTGTGAATATCTCTGGTCCAGGGTGTTGGTGCACATTTCTCTTCTAAGTTAAGAGGTACAGGTACGACCTGGACCAGAGGTACCTTGGAGGCGGTGTGCTTATGTGAGTCAGGGAGATAAAGTGAAAGTGGTGTTATGTAATTGGTCCTCTTGCACCAGTGGCAGTTAGCCTTCTGGTTATTTATATATATATATATATTTAATACATGACTCTTCAGGCATGTGTATCACTGGGATAGGATTCCATGCTGCACTTTGAATAGTGCTGAGGATGCTGAACGTTCACCTGACAACCTCTCAACACGCCAACACTGGGGTCAATCAGGTTAGTTATTTCAAGTAAACCTGTGTGTCACATGCATGTTATAAAGGGACATTGTGAAGGGTGATAATTTGCATTTGCCTGAAACTACAGGATTAACAGGAATGCCATTATAGGTCGTTAGAAATGCATGATGTATGGCATTAATTATAAGAGGCCATAACACTGTGATAACATGATACATAAGAAGGTCCTGAGAAAGATTGATGAGCATGAGACACCTGTCCCTCCCTCCCAGGCTTAGGTGTCCCAACTCCCAAGCTTTGCCCGGACTCCGTCTCGCATCACCTCTTCACTCCTCGTTGAGTGGCTATGCAGGGGCTGTGACGTTGCACAAAGCCTCTCTCCTTTCTTGCTGCATCACAACCGCCGCTAGTAGCTCCCTGGCTATTTGCACTGACCGGGGGACAGGATAATCGCATAGTTAATTAGCATAATAATAACTCTAACGATAACACTAGCTAACATCACCACAACAGGAGTAATCTACGGAAACGATTTACATTGAGCTATCCCCTTGGAACCGCTGGGTCATGGCCAGACAAGATCAGGTCCTGCTCTTGGAGCCACAGCACGAACTGAAATTCCGAGGTAAGATACTACTGAGGAGGGGAGGGCCCAACTCTGAAGGGAGGAGGGGGGGGGGCATTTTTGTGAGTGGGGTAGTTAGTAACAGGCCCATTTAATAAGGAGGGGGCACACCATATGCCCATTAATTTGTAAAATAACAGTGAGCTAGGGAGGAGAATAATTTCAAACGACTGGTTGGCAGCGTACACAGCCTTTCCTGAACATTAACCTGTGCTTGCTAGCTAGCTAGCTATTCCTGCAGCTCCCTGACAAGTCTTTACTGCTAATAATGTCGAGTTGACCTTCTAGTAAGGTAACTAGTTAGCTGGTAGCTAGCCTAGTAACGTCAGTTAGTGCATTATGTTTCAGGTGCATTGTGCAATATCGTTCCAGTAATTTAGGCGAGTCAGTCTGTTTATTATTGTGCTAGCTGTGTTTCAAGCACAATGTCAAAATACAGTTACTGGTTGAATCGCAGCTATTATCGTTCATGTCCGACGACAATCGTGTCAGTGTAATTTATGAGTTAACAATGAATAGCAGCTGATTGTCCCAACATGCATGTTGAAAGCATCATGATAGGCAGCTAACGTTAACTAATTTGTCTAGTTTGCTAGTTACTGTAATTAGCTAGCGGTTAGTCTAACCGCTAGCAAGATGGAACTGGGCATGAAATACTAGCTAACGTTAGCTATATTGCTATCTGGCGGTTCTTCTCATCAATTGGCAAGTGTTGTTCATGACCAGGTGTGGAAAGCAGCAATATGGGTCAGGATACCATATGGACACTTTGTACTGGGCATCCTAAGAATTACAATGTGTCCAGTTAGTTAAATATTAATTTATTGACTCCACTCAATAGGCAACGTTCCCTGAAGCATTATCACAATGTGACTCTAGGCCATTTTTGAGATACAAAATAACAAATAGCCTTTCATCAGTGTTTGTTGAATTATATATATATATATATATATATGGTCTTTCCACAGTAATTTGAGATGCCCTATTGCCTTGTCAAGCCAATATAATCCATTGCTTAAAGGTGCAATATGCAGACATTGCTCTGCCATTTCCTGGTTGCTAAAATTCTAGTACCTCGCCGAATTTCAGTTTGTGACAAAACAAGCAACATATAGTGTAGAGAATCATTGTACCATATAAACCGCTGTGAAATATATTTTCAATAACCAAAAATATTGTATTTTCAGCTGTTCTAAAGCTGGTTTACAAAAATGAAAGTAAGTGATGCAAAAACTAAACTTAAGAAAGGGAAACATAAATAGAGCACAAAGAACAGATCTACCATGTCTTAGACTTGCTTTCAATGAGAATGGCAGATCTTTAACTCACATTTCTATGTGAATTTGGTTGGGTCCCAGAAAAAGTTAAAGCAGCTTTAAACTGCACTGCTTGTTCTGAAGGTAGCCATTTTGTTTGTCTTGGCTCATTGCAAACAAACTGAGCCCACTAATTGATAACTAGGAGAAATAGGTTTACCTCAAGGAAATCCCAAGACACCCGGCCAAGTACAGGGGTTCCCAAACTGGGGTTCATGGTCCCCCGGAGATCTGCATGGGGCTTTCAGGGTATTCAGCAAAGTGACAGAAATAACTAAAATTTCAAGACTTCTGTTAGGTCAAATCACAATCAGGTATAAGCCTGATAGTGTTATTTTTGTTATTTACGGGGCCTCAACATGAACAAGTTGGGGAACCCAGTGCTAGCATGCCTACAAAGTCATTGTCAATATAGAGCAGGAATGGGCAACTGGTGGCCCTTTTTGTAGGTCCGTGGATCAATTTCCCCCAAAATGTATATTATTTGTATTTTTCATGGGGAGATATTCTACTAGAATAGGTGCAATTCTGAAATTTGGTTCTGCATCAGCACTTTGTCTCTCATTATGTTATCTCGTTATGAGATGAGTAATGCAACTTATGTAAACATTTATTCAAGTGGCATTATTAAAGTGACTAGTGATCCATTTATTAAAGTGGCCAGTGATTTCAAGTCTGTATGTAGGCAGCAGCCTCTCTGTTAGTGATGGCTGTTAAACAGTCTGATGGCCTTGAGGTAGAAGCCGTTTTTCAGTCTCGGTACCAGCTTTGATGCATGCACCTGTACTGACCTCACCTTCTGGATGGTAGCAGGGTGAACAGGCAGTGTCTCGGTGATGGTTGTCCTTGAAGATCTTTTTGGCTTTCCTGTGACATCGGGTGCTGTAGGTGTCCTGGAGGGCAGGTAGTTTGCCCCCGGTGATGCGTTGTGCAGGAGGGTCTTGCGGTTGTGGGCGGTGCAGTTGCATAAACAAAGCAGAGTGGGTGGACACCCTACACTATGTTACCATGAAATTATGGCCATGTTTCGAGAACATTGCAACACATCTGAGCTAAACTATTGAAGCAGTTTTGAATGTCTGTTAGTAGTGATATTGTACTTATAGCCAAGTGGGGAGTACCGTAGTCAGGTTTGTAAACCAGTCATTTTCCATTGTTTGGTAACACCTAAATTACTAATTAAAGTCTTTGACTGGACAGATAATCAAATCACCTAACCTCTTAGACTAAAATTGCCCATTGAAAGGCAGGCCTGTGTTGACGACAAATCCAGCTGTGTTCCTTTCGGGTTCTTTATAAATCTCCTTATTCTTTATTATTATCAATTTGGAACCGCACACTCAAGGTACACAGTCTTGCTCTTTCTCAATAACAAACCTTTCAGACGACACAACAGCATTAAATATTTTCTTCAGAACTCTCTTTTTGTGACTGTATTTTTTTTCTGCCAGTTGGAAAGCTGTTGTAGATAAGGTATAGGCTACAGTAGTTAGCTGCATGAGTCTTTTCATTGAACAATGTTTCACCAGTTGTGAGGGTTTAAAATTCGCCTCTTGTCTTGGCTCAGTGTGTGAAGGGAAGTGTCAGTTGCTGTGGACATTTGCGGGCTGAAACCTTATCTTAGTCTATGTGCTAATTCACACTCCGAGGCAGCTCACTTCCACATTTCCATCCACAATGCACCTTTGTTTCCCTCAAACACAAGGGTTTCCTCTACACCAGCCAATATGGGGTCTGGAAATTGCCAGGGACCTCACAATACGATATTATCACAATAATTAAGTGCCAATATGATATGTATTGCGATTCTCACGATTCTATATGTATTGCAATTCAATACTGCGATTTATTCCAAACATACAGTGGGGCAATAAAGTATTTAGTCAGCCACCAATTGTGCAAGTTCTCCCACTTAAAAAGATGAGAGGCCTGTAATTTACGTCATAGGTACACTTTTAACTATGACAGACAAAATTAGGGAAAAAATCCAGAAAATCACATTGTAGGATTTTTAATGAATTTATTTGCAAATTATGGTGGAAAATAAGTATTTGGTCAATAACAAAAGTTTATCTCAATACTTTGTTATATACCCATTGTTGGCAATGACAGAAGTCAAACGTTTTCTGTAAGTCTTCACAAGGTTTTCACACACTGTTGCTGGTATTTTGGCCCATTCCTCCATGCAGATATCCTCTAGAGCAGTGATGTTTTGGGGCTGTTGCTAGGCAACATGGACTTTCAACTCCCTCCAAAGATTTTCTATGGGGTTGAGATCCGGAGACTGGCTAGGCCACTCCAGGACCTTGAAATGCTTCTTACGAAGCCACTCCTTCGTTGCCCGGGCGGTGTGTTTGGGATCATTGTCGTGCTGAAAGACCCAGCCACGTTTCATCTTCAATGCCCTTGCTGATGGTAGGCTTTGTTACTTTGGTCCCAGCTCTCTGCAGGTCATTCACTAGGTCCCCCGTGTGGTTCTGGGATTTTTGCTCACCGTTCTTGTGATCATTTTGACCCCACGGGGTGAGATCTTGCGTGGAGCCCCAGATCGAGGGAGATTATCAGTGGTCTTGTATGTCTTCCATTTCCTAATAATTGCTCCCACAGTTGATTTCTTCAAACCAAGCTGCTTACCTATTGCAGATTCAGTCTTCCCAGCCTGGTGCAGGTCTACAATTTTGTTTCTGGTGTCCTTTGACAGCTCTTTGGTCTTGGCCATAGTGGAGTTTGGAGTGTGACTGTTTGAGGTTGTGAACAGGTGTCTTTTATACTGATAACACGTTTAAACAGGTGCCATTAATACAGGTAACGAGTGGAGGACAGAGGAGCCTCTTAAAGAAGAAGTTACAGGTCTGTGAGAGCCTGAAATCTTGCTTTTTGTAGGTGACCAAATACTTATTTTCCACCATAATTTGCAAATAAATTCATTAAAAATCCTACAATATGATTTTCTGGAGAAAAAAAAATCTAATTTTGTCTGTCATAGTTGAAGTGTACCTATGATGAAAATTACAGGCCTCTCATATTTTTAAGTGGGAGAACTTGCACAATTGGTGGCTGACTAAATACTATTTTTGCCCCACTGTATTTGCTCACCATATGTCTACTGCAGAGGGTCAAGAGAGAGCCATGAGAACACACGTTTTGATCAGTCATGGAAATAAAAGTGCCGAAAACAAATTATCTTACTATTTATTTATTTTTGGGATGGAGAACTGAAGGAAAATAGTTTTGTTTCAGGTACAGCTGACTAGCGCAAAAAAATATATATTGCGGCAGGCCTATATCGTCCAAAAACATGTCCCAATATGTAACTGTATACATTTTTTTTTACCCTCATCATTAAAGCAAGTAAGATGTTGTGTTTTATTTTGGTAGCCTGATATGGAAACTCTTTTAATTTGCCCTCGATTCTCCCATGTTCTTTATTTTAGTGCAAAGTGTACACTTAGATCCTGTGGAATGTTTTAATGCCAGTTTGTAAATCCAGTACATCTGTATGTTGCTCAATGTCAAGTGGCCTAGCCCTCTCCTTCCTATCAAACTATTTTCACAAAGCCAACGTTGTAGCTGACCTGAGTCATTCTGTTACTGGCTACTGTTTTGTTGTCTGGTTAGTGAGCTCACCCGCGTAATGCAACCCGCATGATTACAAGTTGTGAAACAAAAGTAGTTTAATGTTGAGCAAGTCCACAACAGAGACGTGGATCTTCAGATGACTCTTTAGTGAAACAATTGGGGTGGTTTATTATCATTTACAAATCGGATTTGATTTACACTGGTATGTGTTGGGGCGGCAGCGTAGCCAAGTGGTTAGAGCGTTGGACTAGTAACCAAAGGTTGCAAGTTCGAATCCCCGAGCTGACAAGGTCCATCCTGGTAGTGAAGAAACCTAGGCTTATGAGTGTCTTAACAATGTGGCCGAAGATGTAGGCCGTTTCCCAAAACACCACAGCACGCAGAGAACGTTGGCTAAGTGCGTCAGCAAGACGAAGGTGCTGAATGTGGACCACAGGAAACAGAGGGCCAAGCACCCCCCCATTCACATTGACGGGCTGTAGTGGAGCGGATCGAGAGCTTCAAGTGTCTGTGTCCACATCACTAAGGATCTATCATGGTCCACACACACCGTGTTGGTGAAGAGGACACCACAATGTTAATTTCCCCCTCGGGAGGCTGAAAAGATTTGGCATGGGCCCTCAGATCCTCAAAATGCACTATTGATAGCAGCCGGTGTCAGAGGAAGTCCCTAAAATGTGCTGAAGACTTCAGCCACCCAAGTCATAGAGGGTGGTACCGATGCACCAAGTGTGGAACTAACAGCCATAAATAAGACTGCTAAATTATTAGTCCGGGTAGCTGTTTGGTTAACTTTTTAACCACCTACATTGACCATTTTTGTACTAACTTTTTAAACTCGTCACAAAAGTTGCTGCTACTGTTTATCACCTGTCCTGTTGCCTAGTTACTTAATTCCTAGTTGCATGTACGTACAGTGCCTTTAGAAAGTATTCAGAACATTTTGTTGTGTTAGAGCCTGAATTCAAAATGTAGGGTACAATTATTTAATTCAATGTTAATAAATTAAATTAAAAGTCCAAACCCTATGTCTTTACCATAAATGGTTCACAATTTAATGGTTCAGATAATTTAGCATGATTAAAGTGAATAGAATTTCGTTATGGCCACAGTAAAGTGGTTGCTGCTCAATAGAATTATCACTGCTCCACGGGCAGAATGGCGCTAGCTTTGAATGTCAACTGACAAGCTAGCTAGTGGCTGCAGGTTGCTGTGTGAGAACATGGGGTTTTTCTAAATTAATACATCCGCAGAATACAAAACAAAATTGGGTCTATATATTTATTAATTTACAAAGCAAACAGACTGTCTTCGGGGAAGATATACATTAACTCAATCTGTTCCCTTTATAATGCCATGGAAACACCCCCTCAACGTTGATTGACTGGGGTTAGAGGAATAGAAAGCCACAGATTTGCTGATTAAAAATCACGAGGCCATCAAGTTGATTTTGATTCGTCCAAACTGTGGAAACAGCTCCAAGTGTTACCACCTCCCAACGGCGAAAAATGGAAGATACAACCAAGAGTTGGGCGGTTTAAACTAGCAACGGTCACAACAAACTAACGTTCTTATTTAATCAACGCTGTTAAGTACAAGCATATTAAGGTTATACTATTGTAGAGAATCTAATGATTAGTTGACTCTGATTTATAATGGCATAGGGCAAATAAGTACATTTATACACTACTGACAACTGGTCATTTAGTAGCATCCTCTTGAATTGACCCTTTTTTTCACTACATTCTAGAGCAGTGAGTGAATGCCCTTCAAAGTAGCCCCCCCCCTCTTTTTTTTCTCAGCCATCTACACACAATACCCCATAATCACATTTTTGCACATTTATTGAAAAATGAACTACAGAAGTATTTACACCTGAGTCAATACTTTGTAGAAGCACCTTTTGGAGGCGATTACAGCTTTGAGTCACCTTGGGTATGTCTGTATCAGCTTTGCACATATGGATTTGGGCATTTTTTTTCCCATTCTTGAATAGCAATCTTCAAGTCTTTTATCATCCTTGAGATGTTTCTACAATTTGATTGGACTCCACATGTGGTAAATTCAATTGATTGGACATGATTTGGAAAGGCACACACCTGACTATATAAGGTCCCACAGGTGACAGTGCATGTCAGATCAAAAACCAAGCCATGAGGTCAAAGGAATTGTCTGTAGAGCTCCAAGACAGGATTGTGTCGAGGCACAGACCTGAGGAAGTGTACCAAAACATTTCTGCAGCATTGAAGGTTCCCAAGAACACAATGGCCTCCATCATTCTTAAATGAAAGAAGTTTGGAACCACCAAGACTCTTCCGAGAGCTGGCCGCCCCGCCAAACTGAACAATCGGAGAAGGGCCGTGGTCAGAGAGGTGACCAAGAACCCGATGGTCATTCTGACTGAGCTCCAGAGTTCCTCTGTTTACAAAAAAACTGTTTTTGCTTTATCATTATGGGGTAATGTGTGTAGAATGATGAGGGGGGGGAAACAACATTTTAATACATTTTAGAATAAGGCTGTAATGTAACAATGTGGAAAAGTTCAAGGGGTCTGAATATACAAACATTGCAGTATTGGCGAAATAGATTTCAATTGATTAAACATGAAATTGATTTCATTATGATTGAAATATATGGGCCCATGTAGCCTATATCTTTTAATGCAGTTTTATTTTATTAAAGCATATGTTTATCCTTCACGTATTTGTAACAATTGCAAAGACTTTGGCAACTTTGTATTTGTAGTCAACTTCATTCTGAAGAAGTCACAGAGACGATAAGATCTTCATTTTACATTTAGCTGAGATCTTTTATGAATAAAGTGATGCAGAAGGGCAAACAAGCATCTTACAACGCACTTAGCTGTTCTATGAGTGGTCTGAGGCAGTTGGTAAATAACGAGCGCTTTCAAGTGCAACTTCAGTAACAATGGTTTTTGGGAAACCGCTTGGAGATTTAACAATGCTTCTAATGATGAATTCTTTTGGGAAACCAGGCCATGGTTGGTTGCAGGGACTTGAGGCAAGTAGTGTTCCTTCCATTCCCCTGGTGCCTCATGTCTTCTTGTTCTTCAAGGACAGCCATTAGCCTACCTTGACTAGACAATTAGAGATTATTAGAAGCAAATTGAAGGTAATTGGAGCCCTCAGTGATTCAAGGTATTCCACACAGTTTTGACCAAATGAAATAAACCTGTAAAAATATAGGCCTACGGCCCTCCCGAGTGGCGCTGCAGTCTAAGCACGCAGTGCTTGAGGCGTCACTACAGACCCGGGTTCGCTCCCAGGCTGTGTCACAGCCGGCCGTGACCGGGAGATCCATGAGGTGGCACACAATTGGTCCAGCATCGTCCAGGTTAGGGGAGGGTTTGGCTGGCCAGGAAGTCCCATCGTGCTCAAGCGACACCTTGTGGTGGGTCTGGGTGTCTGCAGTACAGTATTTATTCTGACACATTGATGCAGCTGGCTTCCAGGTTATGCGAGCAGTGTTTCAAGAAGCAGTGCGGCTAGGCGGGGTCCTGTTTCAGAGGACGCTCTCCACCTTCGCCTCACCCGAGTCTGTACGGGAGTTGCAGCGATGGGACAAGACTGTAACTACCAATTTGGGAATCACGAAATTGGGGAGAAAAAGGGTTTAAAGTAAAAAAATATATATATATATACATTTCAAAAAATTATACAAATATATTTGCACCACACCTGGTTGGTTGACCCTCACAGCCAGCTACGTCCTTCCCAATTCTCCTCCCCCAACCAATAGTTTCCTATTTCCTCCAAACCCTGCTTTCCTTTAGATAGGTCTACTAGGCCCAGGCTGTTGTATACGTTTAGGCTTCTTTTCTTATTGATAGGCCTAATAGGTTAAACATACCAAATTATTGTCCCTGTGGCACTGAAGTCATTTATTTCCAGTTCATCTAGAACAGGGTTTCTTAAACTTAAAAGTGGTGCACGTTTTGGTTTTTGCACTAGTACTACACAGCAGATTCAAACAATAAACGAATCATCAAGCTTTGATCATTTGAATCAGCTGTGTAGTGTCACTGAGGACCGAGTTTGGGAAACGCTGCTCTAAGGTCTATGCCTTCTCCTCTTAGATGTTTTGTGAGCTGAACCTAGTAGGCTAAACTATACGTTTAATCTAGGCTGTCAGTTCAAAGGCCACTTTTTTTTATAGTTCTGTAGAACGAGAGCCATTAGTGACAGTAATACTGGTAGCCAATCCTTTCTTAGAAGTGAAAGAAAACCTGCCCTCATATTAAGCCCACTCTGGTGATTTTTAAATAAAAAAAATGTAACAAAGACTTGATTCACTACAACCAAGCAATTAATGGAACTGCACCTGGATATAGGGCCCAACGATATATGCTTTCATCTCATCTTCTAAATGGCATGTTATTATTATATTATTATATTTCTAAATTAGCCATGGCCTTAATTGCATCAGCTGCTCTACTTATTCAAAATGAGTAATAACAGCTAGTTTTCAGTTTTCCCATGACCACTCCCAAATTGCTATTTGCTGAGAAGCTATTTGTTTCTTTTTTTTTTGACCATTTTAATTAAAAACAATCACAGTAAGGTACTCAATTGTTACCCAGAAATGATTTGATATTGAGATAGCAATGGACCTTTTAATAAAACCAATAAAACCGTTTTTTAACCCTTATTTAACTAGGCAAGTCAGTTAAGAACAAATTCTTATTTTCAATGACGGTCTAGGAACAGTGGGTTAACTGCCTGTTCAGGGGCGGAACGACAGGTTTGTACCTTGTCAGCTCGGGGGTTTGAACTTGTAACCTTCCGGTTACTAGTCCAACGCTCTAACCACTGGAACTCGCAAAAAAAAACAAAAAAAACTGTCATCTTTATATGTGTTGTAGCGTAGTCTTTTGTTACATAATTTGAGGTGTTTGTGTTGTGCCTGCCATCGATTGAGACACAGCATACTCTTGAATACAGGGTGGGTGTCATGGAAGTATGTGAGTAAAATATTTGTTTAAACTTTCAAACGGTACCACAAAGATGGTTGGAGATCCACACATCAGAGAATATTGATTTAAGTGGGATTATCCATTGTTATAAATTAGACTGTTAATCCTCCATAAGAACCCTATGGAAATAATAAATATAGATAATGGAATAGATATTCCCATTCAATTTGACATTCGACCGTGGATGGACCGACGGCCATGTTTCTGGTAGTAATTGTAAGTTAAAGTTTCAATTAAATGTATGTGTCAATGGTGTACCAGCTAAATTGCAGTGGTCTGAAAGGATAGGCCCATTCTATGAATTATATATGATTGAAATGACAGCCACCCTGTATTCAGGAGAATGCTGTGTCTCAACCGATGGCTGTAACTCTGTGTTGTCTGTTCACACTGTTATGCTTTATCTTGGCCAGGTCGCAGTTGCAAATGAGAACTTGTTCTCAACTAGCCTACCTGGTTAAATAAAGGTGAAATAAAATAAAATAAAAAACACAAACACCTAAGATGATATGAACGAGTCTAAGCTACAGTACAACATTTGTGAAAACTGAAAAGTTTACGCCTTTTTAGATCATTAACATTAAAGGTTAAAAAATGACTTTTTATTATTTTTTTTCAAGAAATCACAGAATAGTTTGACAACCCTGTTTGTAAGCTATAAATTATATCAAATTCAACCGTTTGTCTCTTTCAGTGATGACGACACGGTAGGGTATGCAAAATGGGTCAACTTTGAGAACCTTTTAGTGTTTTGGCATTCATGTCCAAAAAGTCCCTTTCTAACCACTTCTACCATGGGAAAAACATGTATGGAAGGTTTCATTCACATCAAAAAGGGTGCAGTCAAAGGGATTTAAATCAGATGGAACGACCCCCAGACTGAGGTTAGTAGAGGCAACTGTATTTTGGTTCAGGCTATAACCAAGTCTGGGGTTCTATTTTGGTGTTGGCATCTGACCTAATGTGTCAACGTCCATACACCTCAAACGCATGTGGATGAAGCCTTGCTCCAGATGATAATTTGACGGTATCAATTAGGCCTTACTGCCCTTTCAGTGAATAGGCCTACACGTCTGTATGTGGGTCATTAACTAATACAGTTCATAGATGTCCCCACTCAAAAGCATAGCTCAAAAGTAGGTCTCCTAAACCTTGGATTAGTATTCAGACTTGTTGTCCTTAGGATGTGTTCCTCTATGTTACGTAATGTGCATCGCCTTAAGCCTGATTTTTGTATTGTAACTTCCCTCTTTCTTCAAACCATTTCCTCATTCTGAAATGGCGATCCGGCACATGACAGACCTCCGCACATGCCTTTTGATGTGCTGATTCAGTAACATTCATTTGATTAGCTCACCATGTTTTCTCTACGGTTTGCACAGCTTTCACATGCATTAGTCTGTCTGCTTGTGGCAATTTTGTACACTCTCTATCTGTCAGCGTTACCGACCATCAATCCCAGTGTTATGGAATGTGATAGCCTTGTGATTGGAACCCCAGGTGATATAGAATGTGATAGCCTTGTGATTGGAACCCCAGGTGATATAGAATGTGATGGCCTTGTGATTGGAACCCCAGGTGATATAGAATGTGATAGCCTTGTGATTGGAACCCCAGGTGATATAGAATGTGATAGCCTTGTGATTGGAACCCCAGGTGGTATAGAATGTGATGGCCTTGTGATTGGAACCCCAGGGGATATAGAATGTGATAGCCTTGTGATTGGAACCCCAGGTGATATAGAATGTGATAGCCTTGTGATTGGAACCCCAGGGGGTATGGAATGGGATAGCCTTGTGATTGGAACCCCAGGGGGTATGGAATGGGATAGCCTGGTGATTGGAACCACAGGGGGTATGGAATGTGAAAGCCTGGTGATTGGAACCACAGGGGGTATGGAATGTGAAAGCCTGGTGATTGGAACCACAGGGGGTATGGAATGGGATAGCCTGGTGATTGGAACCACAAGGGGTATGGAATGGGATAGCCTGGTGATTGGAACCACAGGGGGTATGGAATGTGAAAGCCTGGTGATTGGAACCACAGGGGGTATGGAATGTGAAAGCCTGGTGATTGGAACCACAGGGGGTATGGAATGTGAAAGCCTGGTGATTGGAACCACAGGGGGTATGGAATGTGAAAGCCTGGTGATTGGAACCACAGGGGGTATGGAATGTGAAAGCCTGGTGATTGGAACCACAGGGGGTATGGAATGTGATAGCCTGGTGATTGGAACCACAGGGGGTATGGAATGTGAAAGCCTGGTGATTGGAACCACAGGGGGTATGGAATGTGAAAGCCTGGTGATTGGAACCACAGGGGGTATGGAATGTGAAAGCCTGGTGATTGGAACCACAGGGGGTATGGAATGTGAAAGCCTGGTGATTGGAACCCCAGGTGTCTGTAACCTGCCTGGCCGTCTTCAGCATAGGTTTTAAAAGTAGACTAGCTGATTTGTCCGTCTCTCATTGTCTCAAAGCAAGTAGTTGTGAATCATGACCCCTTTGGGCAAATCCAGATTTGTATTGTGTTGTTGTTCATTTCTTTAATCAGGAAGTTGCCCAACTGTGTACAATGATGTCATTATTGAATCTACCTTTTTTATAAAGGGCCAATCGGCAATTGAAACAATAACAAAGTCCATCCCTTCCTCTGGTAAACAGCTTATATTTTGGGTTCTGATGACAGTGTATCTATGCTCATGAGGCATTAATTACTATGTTATTTTCTTCAAGAATCAATGGGTAGATCATTAATTTAAGTCCAAACATTTATGTAGCAACTGCAGATTGTCCCTTTTAGGCCCACCTCTTTAAAGCCTGTTGTCTGTGAAGTCGCCTATTGTCGGTCTAAATCCCAGTATATATTTAGGTTTGATTAAAAAATAATAATAATAATAAAAAGATTGAGGCTCCAGCTTCTCTAACCCTTTTCCTTTTTGGGACCTTGTTCTCCCTCTACAGGTCCCTTCTCGGATGTGGTCAACACCACCCTAAAGCTCGCCAACCCTACAGACAGGAATGTGTGCTTCAAAGTCAAGACGACGGCCCCGCGCCGTTACTGCGTCCGGCCAAACAGCGGCGTCCTCGACGCCGGCACCTCAATCAACGTCTCAGGTAGGCCTAAGTATCATATTGTGTATCTCATCGCAAAATTCCAGAAACTTTCCCAACGTTCCCAGGTTTTTCAGAAATCCTTGTTGGAGGAATTGAGTGTGGATTGCAGTCTCTCCTTCTCCGTAGACTGTTTTCAATGTAAGGAAACAAATATGCACCTTAGAGACTGCTGCCCCATGAGCACTGGTCACTTTAATAATGTTTACAGTGTATTTGGAATCTATTCATTCCCCTCTTTCCACATTTTGTTACGTTACAGCCTTATTCTAAAATGTATAAAATAAAACATTTTCCTCAATCTACACACCATTCCCCATAATGACAAAGTGAAAACAGGTTTTGCAAATGTATTTTAAAAAATTAAACTGATACCTTATTTATATAAGTATTCAGACCCTTTGCGATGAGACTTGAAATGTAGCTGTTTCCATTTATCATCCTTGAGATTTTTCTACAATTTGATTGGACTCCACATGTGGTAAATTCAATTGATTGGACATGATTTGAAAAGGCACACACTTGTCTATATATGGTTCCACAGTTGAAAGTGCATGTCAGAGCAAAAACCATGAGGTCGAAGGAATTGTCCGTAGAGCTCCAAGACAGGATTGTGTCGAGGCACAGATCTGGGTAAGGGTAACAAAACATTTCAGCAGCATTGAAGGTCCCAACGAACACAGTGGCCTTCATCATTCTTAAATGGAAGAAAGACTCTTCCTAAAGCTCCCCGCCCAGTAAAACTGAGCAATTGGGGAAGAAGGGCCTTGACCAAGAACCCGATGGTCACTCTGACAGCTCCAGCGTTCCTCTGTGGAGAGAACCTTCCAGGAGGACAACCACCTCTGCAGCACTCCATCAATCGGGCCTTAATGGTAGAGTGGCCAGACGGAAGCCACTGCTCAGTAAAACGCACATGACAGCCCGCTGCCAAAAGGCACCTAAAGGACTGACCGTGAGAAACAGGATTCTTTGGTCTGATGAAACCAAGATTGAACTCTTTGGCCTGAATGCAAAGCGTCACATCTGGAAGAAACATGGCACCGTCCCTACAGTGAAGCAGGGTGGTGGCAGCATCATGCTGTGGGAATGTTTTTTAGTGGCAGGGACTGGGAGACTAGTCAGGATCAAGGGAAAGATGAACGGAGCAAAGTACAGAGAGATCCTTGTTGAAAACCTGATCCAGAGCCCTCAAGACATCAGACTGGGGTGAAGGTTCACCTTCCAACAGGACAACGATCCTAAGTACACAGTCAAGACAATGCAGGAGTGGCTTCGGGACAAGTCTCTGAATGTCCTTGAGTGGCCCAGCCAGAGCCCAGACTTGAACCCGATCAAACATCTCTGGAGAGACCTGAAAATAGCTATGCAGCAACGCTCCCCATCCAACCTGACCGAGCTTGAGAAGATCTGCAGAGGAGAATGGGAGAAATTCCCCAAATACAGGCATGCCAAGCTTGTAGCGTCATACCCAAGAAGACTTGAGGCTATAATCGCTGCTTCAACAAAGTACTGAGTAACATGCTGACCAGACCAGACACGTCGCATGCGCGACGCAAAATAAATATAGAAATCCATGTAATTCAATTATTGCACCCACACTGCTCTCGCGCGCCAACGAGCATCTGCGTTGCCAAGGGCTAAAATAGAACTCCTTTATATTTCTGACGCAGATAGCACTGCAAGTTCTGCTTCTCCCATCTCCTCATTGGTTTATAGAAGCAGGTACCCACGTGCCATCTCCTCATTGGTTATACCAATGTTGGTGATTGAAAGATGAAATGTTTTGCCAGTTGTCGTGGTAATACTATGAAAGTGTAGATGCCAATCACCTTATAAGTTCAAAGATGAAAAAGCCTGGAAGAGGAGAGATGACTTGAAACGATTCGGTTGGCCATTTTATGCATGGATTAATTGTCAGTGTAGAGGACCTTGTGCATTTCAGGTAAAATAACAACTCAATGTTTATATCCCAGGATAAATTAGCTAGCCACAGCAAGCTGGCTAAATAGTACAAATTAGCTAGAAAGTGAAAGCGAACTAGCTAAATTGCAATACATGTTTAATGCTTTACGACCTGTCCCCAAATTAATGTAATTAGTTCAGAGTTTGTTTTGATATTTTAACCTGCGTGATCGCGTTTGGTGTTGGGGGACAAAATAAATGTATGCACGATAGCACACGATGGCGCACGTGTGCAGCCGGTTTGGGTTCCGTGTAAAGGGTCTGAATACTTATGTAAATGTGATATTCCACTTTATTTTTTATTTTTTTTGGAAAATGTTTAAAAAATCAGTTTTTGCTTTGTCATTATGAGGTATTATGTGTAGATTGGTGAGGGGAAGAAAATATTTAGTCTATTTTAGAATAAGGCTGTAATGTAACAAAATATGGAAAAAGTCCAGGGGTCTGAATACTTTCCGAATGAACTGTTCATACCGTTTTACACACTTCATATGTATAGTACAGTCATGGCCAAATGTTTTGAGAATGACACAAATATTAATTTTCAAAGTCTGCTCCCTCAGTTTATATGATGGCAATTTGCATATACTCCAGAATGTTATGAAGAGTGATCAGATTAATTGCCATTCAAAATCCCTCTTTGCCATGCAAATGAACTGAGTCCCAAAAAACATTTCCATTGCATTTCAGCCCTGCCACAAAAGGACCAGCTGACATCATGTCAGTGATTCTCTCGTTAACACAGGTGTGAGTGTTGACGAGGACAAGGCTGGAGATCACTCTGTCATGCTGATTGAGTTGGAATAACAGACTGGAAGTTTCAAAAGCAGGATGGTGCTTGGAATCATTGTTCTTCCTCTGTCAATCATGGTTACCTGCAAGGAAACACGTGCCGTCATCATTGCTTTGCACAAAACGGGCTTCACAGGCAAGGATATTGCTGCCAGTAAGATTGCACCTAAATCAACCATTCATCGGATCATCAAGAACTTCAAGGAGGGCGGTTCAATTGTTGTGAAGAAGGCTTCAGGGTGCCCAAGAAAGTCCAGCAAGCTCCAGGACCATCTCCTAAAGTTGATCCAGCTGTGGGATCGGGGCGCCACCAGTACAGAGCTTGCTCAGGAATGGCAGCAGGCAGGTGTGAGTCCATCTGCACGCACAGTGAGGCGAAGATTTTTGGAGGATGGCCTGGTGTCAAGAAGGGCAGCAAAGAAGCCACTTCTCTCCAGGAAAAACATCAGGGACAGACTGATATTCTGCAAAAGGTACAGGAATTGGACTGCTGAGGACTGGAGTAAAGTCATTTTCTCTGAGGAATCACCTTTCTGATTGTTTGGGGCATCCGGAAAAAAGCTTGTCCGGAAAAGAAAGGTCAGCGCTACCATCAGTCCTGTGTCATGCCAACAGTAAAGCATCCTGAGACCATTCATGTGTGGGGTTGCTTCTCAACCAAGGGAGTGGGCTCACTCACCTTTTCCAGCATGATGGAGCACCTTGCCATAAGATGAAAAATGATAACTAAGTGGCTCGGGGAACAAAACATCGATATTTTGGGTCCATGGCCAGGAACCTCCTCAGACCTTTAATCCCATTGAGAACTTGTGGTCAATCCTCAAGAGGCGGGTGGACAAACAAAAACCCACAAATTCTGACAAACTCCAAGCATTGACTATGCAAGAATGGGCTGCCATCAGTCAGGATGAGGCCCAGAAGTTTTTTGACAGCATGCCAGGGTGGATTGCAGAGGTCCTGAAAAAGAAGGGTTAACACGGCAAATATTGCCTCTTTGCATCAACTTCATGCAATTGTCAATAAAATCCTTTGACACTTATGAAATGCTTGTAATTATACTTCAGTATTCCATAGTAACATCTGACAAAAGTATCTAAAGACACTGAGGCAGCAGACTTTGTGAAAATTAATATTTGTGTCATTCTCAAAACCTTTGGCCACGACTGTATTCTAGTCCCGCATAATCCTATATAACTACTGCTGTACAAACCTATTCTAGTCATATACTGTCTATACTCACCATCATATACACTGAACAAAAATATAAACGCAAGTAGCTACCCTTGCGCTGATGACATCTTTGAACACTCTTGGCATTCTCTCAACCAGCTTCACCTGGAAGGCTTTTCCAACAGTCTTTACAGAGTAATTCCCACATATACTGAGCACTTGTTGGCTGCTTTTCCTTCACTCTGCGGTCCAACTCATCCCAAACCATCTCAATTGGGTTGAGGTCGGGTGATTGTGGAGGTCAGGTCATCTGATGCAGCACTTCATCACTCTCCTTCTTGGTCAAATAGCCATTATAAAGTCTGGAGATTGATGAAAAACAAATGAAAGTCCCACTTAGCGCAAACCAGATGGGATGGCGTATCGCTGCAGAATGCTGTGGTAGCCATGCTGGTTATGTGTGCCTTTAATTCTAAATAAATCACAGACAGTTTCACTAGCAAAGCACCATCACACCTCCTCCATGCTTCACGGTGGGAACTACACATGCAGAGATCATCCATTCACCTACTCTGCGTCTCACAAAGACACAGCGGTTGGAACCAAAAATCTAAAATTTGGACTCATCAGATTTCCACCGGTCTAATGTACATTGCTTGGGCCAAGAAACACGAGCAATATATTTTTAAATGTTTATTTATTTCACTTTTATTTAACCAGGTAGGTCTCATTTACAACTGCACCTGGCCAATATGAAGCAAAGCAGTGGGACACAAACAACACAGTTACACATGGGATAAACAAACACAGTCAATAACACAATAGAAAAATCTATATACAGTGTGTGCAAATGTAGTAAGATCAGGGAGGTAAGGCAATAAATAGGCCATAGTGGCAAAATATTTACAGTTTAGCAATTAAACACTTGTCTGATAGATGTGCAGAAGATGAATGTGCAAGTAGAGATACTGGGGTGCAAAGGAGCAAAGAAATAACAATATGGGGATGAGATAGTTGGGTGGGCTATTTACAGATGGGCTGTGTACAGGTGCAATGATTGGTAAGCTGCTCTGACAGCTGATGCTAAAATTTAGTGAGAGAGATATAAGACTCCAGCTTTAGTGTTTTTTGCCATTTGTTCCAGTCATCGGCAGCAGAGAACTGGAAGGAAAGGCAGCCAAAGGAGGAGTTGGCTCTGTGGATGACCTGTGACATATACCTGCTGGAGCGCGTGCTACGGGTGGGTGCTGCAATGCTGACCAGTGAGCTGAGATAAGGCGGAGCTTTACCGAGCAAAGATTTATAGATGACCTGGAGCCAGTGGGTTTGGTGACGAACATGAAGTGAGGGCCAGCCATCGAGAGCGACAGCATTGATGTATACAGAGAAAGGAGTCGGACCGAAAATTGAACCCTGTGGCACCCCCATAGACTGCCACAGGTCTGGACAACAGGCCCTCCAATTTGACACACTGAACTCTGAGAAGTAGTTGGTGAACCAGTTGAGGCAGTCATTTGTGAGATACCAAGGCTGTTGAGTCTGCTGATAAGAATGGGGTGATTGACAGAGTCGAAAGCCTTGGCCAGGTTGATGAAGACTGCTGCACAGTATTGTCTTTTATCGATGGTAGTTATGATATCGTTTAGGACCTTGAGCGTGGCTGAGGTACACCAATGACCAGCTCGGAAACCAGATTGCATAGTGGAGAAGGTATGGTGGGATTCAAAATGGTCAGGGATCTGTTTAACTTGGCTTTCGAAGACCTTAGAAAGGCAGGGTAGGATAGATATAGGTCTGTAACAGTTTGCGTCTGGAGTGTCTCCCCCATTGATGAGTGGGATGACTGCGGCAGCTTTCCAATCTTTAGGGATCTCAGACGATACGAAAGAGGGTTTGAACAGGCTAGTAATAGGGGTTGCAACAATTGTGGCGGATAATTTTAGAACGAGAGGGTCCAGATTGTCTAGCCCAGCTGATTTGTAGGGGTCCAGATTTTGCAGCTCTTTCAGAACATCAGCTATCTGGATTTGGGTGAAGGAGAAATGGGGGAAGCTTGGGCAAGTTGCTGTGGGGGGTGCAGAGCTGTTGACCAGGTAGGGCATGGCCATCCATAGAAAAATGCTTATTAAAATTCTCGATTATCGTAGATGTATCAGTGGTGACAGTGTTTCCTAGCCTCAGTGCAGTGGGCAGGTGGGAGGAGGTGCTCTTATTCTCCATGGACTTTAGTGTCCCAGAACCTTTTGGAGTTTGTGCTACAGGATGGTGTCCTTTAGCAAGGGATTGGGAAAGGGGGATACTTAGTAGTGGTTTCTTTGTGGCAATTCGACCATGAAGGCCTGATTCACAAAGTCTCCTGAACAGTTGATGTTGAGATGTGTCTGTTACTTGAACTCTTTGAAGCATTTATTTGGGCTGCAATTTCTGATGCTGGTAACTCTAATGAACTTATCCTCTGCAGCAGAGGTAACTCTGGGGGTCTTCCTTTCCTGTGGCGGTCCTCATGAGAGCCAGTTTTACCAAATAGGGCCATCTTCTGTATACCACCCCTACCTTGTCACAACACAACTGATTGGCTCAAACGCATTAAGAAGGAAAGAAATTCCGCAAATTCACTTTTAACAAGGCACACATGTTAATTGAAATGCATACCAGGTGACTACCTCATGAGGCTGGTTGAGAGAATGCAAAGAGTGTGCAAAGCTGTCATCAAAGCAAAGGGTGGCTACTTTGAAGAATCTCAATTATAAATATATTTTGATTTGTTTAACAATTTGTTTGGTTACTACATGATTCAATATGTGTTATTTCATCTATTTGATGTCTTCAGTATTATTCTACAATGTAGAAAATAGTAAAAATACAGAAAAACCCTTGAATGAGTAGGTGTGTCCAAACCTTTCACTGGTACTGTGTAACTTTAACCCTTTTCAACAGAAGTCTGTCTAAGTAATGGAACTTCCTTACAGAATTGCATGCAAGTTATTCAAAAAATTGGGTTTGAATGTTGTTATGGGTGTGCTAGCGCATTCAAACAATATTAAAATGAAAGGTACTTGCCATTTTAACCATTGTCCATGTAACAGACCATTTACATTTTTGGGGCAAGTGACCACGACCTTTGGGAAAGTAAAACATTAACTGGACTTGCCTGATGGGCAAGTGCCTTTAAGAGCTTAATGGCAACCCCTGCAGTAATATACATTCTCTTCACCACATCAAGCCCACTAATAACAGGCAGTTAACCCACTGTTCCTAGGCCGTCATTGAAAATAAGAGTTTGTTCTTAACTGACTTGCCTAGTTATGTAAAGTAGTATTTTGTCAAATCAGTTGAGAAGTCCAGGCAGTTCTGCAGAATAGTATGCAGACCGTATGCTTTCTGTTGGCTTGAAATGGGGTTCTCTCTCTGCCCCCCTTGGACCAACAGCTGTGTTCTCACCCCGGGACTGCTCTTTGAGGGAGACAGGACCTGGCTAATGTTTCCTGAGTCCACTAACATGGCTATTTGCTGCCACCAGCTCCATTTTCACTGGCTGGATTCAGTTTCAGGCCACACTTCGAGTCACCAAGGGAATCTGTAGTGGGCGACAAAGAACCCCGGGTTCAGACAGCCACAGCCCTTCTCCTCCAACAAAGGATTTTCTCTCTAATTGTAAACAGATTAGCACAAAAGGCAATGTGGAAATTCACTTTGCCTAGACTGAAAGGGAACACTTTGCCAAAGTATATCTAAAATCCCTAATGTGTCATTTGCAGGCTCAGTTGGAGACACACACTGTGCTTTTAAAGCTTAGGTTAACCCCCACAAAACGTTATATGTTAAACGCACACCACAGAGATGCTCAACTTGATTGGGATTGTGCTGCTGTTTTATGATAAAATATTAGTGATTGGGGGATCGATACAGTTACATATTGTAACATGGTTTCAGCACTTTTTATTTCCAACTAATTTTCTGTTTTCTCATGTCTCTCTCTTGCCCCTCTGCAACAGACATATAGTGAGCAATATGTTTGTAACATCAAATCGCAATACAATCGCAGTATCAAATCGCAATACACATAGAATCGTGAGAATTGCAATACATATCGTATCGGCACCTAAGTATCGTGCTAATATCGTATCGTGAGGTCCCTGGCAATTCCCAGCCCTAGAAACTATAGAGCTCTCGAAAGCACTGAGAGGGGCCTTGTGTCAACAAATTGAAGGAGTTTAAAGCCCTCAAGAGATTGCAACATTCTATAGAAAAAGCTTAGGCAATTCCTTTCTTTATGGCTGGCCAATGTTTTGCCATCTTTTTCCTCAGGACACATTATTGGTCCACATTATTGTTGTGAGAGATCCAATCTCCCGATCAAGATGTAGATCAGTATCTAGAGTGATGCTGTTGCTTAACGAATCATCTCACTCCATTTGGATGGGACATTACTTGAAGGAAGAAATATCCACAACTCTAATGCTCACCAGGGGTTCATTGAGATGGTGTGTCTCAAGAAACCACTGAGGAACATTACAGAGTTTTGGATATTTCTTCTTGAACTGCATATGAATTATTGCTATACAGTACAAATGGAAATTCAATCAATTTCTTAACTCTTGAAAGCACACAATCCTTAGCTAAGCTAACAATATAATTTCTGCACAATACTTCCTCCACTTAGGGGACCCCTTTTTAGTTTAAGGGCACCCCTTTTTAGTTTAAGGGCACTTTCTGGGGCAAAAGTGCTATACAGTGGGGCAAAATGTGATTTTCTGGATTTTTCTTTCTCATTTTGTCTGTCATAGTTGAAGTGTACCTATGATGAAAATTACAGGCCTCTCGTCTTTTTAAGTGGGAGAACTTGCACAATTGGTGGCTGACTAAATACTTTTTTGCCCCACTGTATATACTAATATCTGCTGGAATGCTGGAAGTAGCCTATAGGTCTAACCATACAATCCTATCACTATAGCTTTCAGAGTGCTTGGGGCCCTTTTTCTCTGTCAATCACTAGCTTTCAGAGTGCTTGGGGCCCTTTTTCGCTCAGTCTATCACTATAGCTTTCAGAGTGCTTGGGGCCCTTGTTCTCTCAGTCTCTCACTATAGCTTTCAGTGTGCTTGGGGCCCTTGTTCTCTCAGTCTCTCACTATAGCTTTCAGTGTGCTTGGGGCCCTTGTTCTCTCAGTCTCTCACTATAGCTTTCAGTGTGCTTGGGGCCCTTGTTCTCTCAGTCTATCACTATAGCTTTCAGAGTGCTTGGGGCCCTTGTTCTCTCAGTCTCTCACTATAGCTTTCAGAGTGCTTGGGGCCCTTTTTCGCTCAGTCTTTCACTATAGCTTTCAGTGTGCTTGGGGCCCTTGTTCTCTCAGTCTCTCACTATAGCTTTCAGAGTGCTTGGGGCCCTTGTTCTCTCAGTTGTAGCTTGTGGTATTTAGCAGTAGTCATGGCCTCCCTCGGTCTTTCCTTTGTGAATGGATCCACTAGCAGACTTTGAGGTTGATATGGATAATAATTCCATAGTTTAGTCCCCAGGGACCCAATCATTTAAGCACTCCCAACTCTCCCTCTTCTAATAGCTCTATTTAATCAACAACCAGTAAGGAAAAACAAGCAAATAATTTTCTGTTTTACTACAATTAACTTCTCTGAATATTAGGAACGTTATCCCCCATATGAAGGTGTTCATAATATATCACAGGATAAAAAGGAGCTGTCAGGACTGGTTTAGTTATGTCATTCAAAGCGTGTGAGTTTTGAAAAATATTTTTTGACAAATTTGGGACTTATTTTAGGTTATTTAATGACCCTCCAAGAACGTACATGTTTTCCTTCCCTTTGGACCCAGGGTGGATGGCTGCGCAAATTGGGTCTGACTGCAACAGGATGTCAATCTGTTTCAGCCGTCTGTTTTTGGTTTGCAATATTGAACTTGCTTGATTGCCGTAATGGCATACAAGAACACTTGTGAAGTTTTTTGTACTCCGGAGAGAATTGGCATGTGCCATATACGAGAGCCGTCCTAGTTCGCCACATCTGAGAGCGCTAGCACTGGCTTTGAAATGAAGAGGTCATTTGTTTTGAATGAAAGTTAGCCATAGCTCCCCCGAAATCACTCCCACAGTCGGTATTGATGTTAAACGCGCAGCCCCTTTGAGTCCAAACGCGCTCCTCTTAAAACAGTAATGAATATGAGGAAAAAGATGACCCATCAATACCCATTTTATTCCCTGCCAGAGCAGTGGAGACGCCAACATAAGAAAGTGATCATTGTAAATCATTTGAACAGCTTGAAAAGACCTTTTGGTCATTGGAATGACATCAAATAACACTTGATTGGATGATGTGAAGAGACGATGGGTAAAATCATTTTCAGACACACCTGTTTTTTATTAGGGCAATTTGTAATGTTAAAGTGAAAAACATTGAAGCTGTTCGAAAAATTGCCATCAGTGAGGAGTTATGTAGATCCGTCAATGTTTTGCAGTCATGGTAACATGAATATATCACATCCCCAAATGGCACCCCATTCCCTTTATTATAGTGCACTACTTTTGACCAGAGCCTTTATGCCCTATAACAGGAATAGGATACCACATCGTTTATCGTTTGAATACTTGTTTTTAAATCTCCTTCAAATCAGAGTACTTCAACTGAAACACAGAATTAGGAGAATGTGCTGACAAAAGCACACATTTTATTGAAGTTGAAGGTAGTTTCGTGAGTGATTGCTAACTAGCGTTAGCGCAATGAATGGGAGTTTGTGGAAGTCTGATCCCATGGACTACCAGCCATTACGCTAACGCAAGTTAGCAACTTCAATCAAACTGCACGCAGAGACATCCGATAAACAAAATCTCGCACTATCCCTATAACGCTCATTGACTTTGAACATCAACATTTTCAACAGTCATATTCTTTTCACCCACCAGACAACTTTGCTATTGTCTGGTAAGGAATCATATATTAGCACCACTCCGCTATAGAGACGCTCTGCTGTCCCAAAGCTCATAGACCTAGGGCAAACAATAGCAAAACATTTTGAAATGCAAAACGAAAATCAGGGTTTCTTAATGGACAGGTCCAAGCAGGCTCCTCCTCTTTCAGGTTTCTTCAGTTTTGTGCCTAAGGAACACAATTCTGTATGTATATTTATGTTTCTTTCTGCTGTGCCCTTCTCCCAGTGATGCTGCAGCCTTTCGACTACGACCCCAACGAGAAAAGCAAACACAAGTTCATGGTGCAGTCCATGCTGGCCCCACCCGAAATGACAGACATGGAGGGAGTGGTGAGTGTGTCCTGTCACCATCCACTCACTCACTCACTCACTCACTCACTCACTCACTCACTCACTCACTCACTCACTCACTCACACACTCACACACATGCGCATACTATAGAAGAAATTGCACCAATATGGAAATCTGGGCCGTTAATTATAGTATAGATATTTTTACCTGAACACATCTGCTGATATGACTAGTATATTGCACATACCTGACAATTATCTGCCAATACCAAGATGACAAATATATTGTGCTTACCTGACTATTATCTGACAATACCAACATAACAAATATATTGTGCATTTCTAACAATGATTTGACAATACCAATATAACTGATATCCCCACGTCTCAAGTTGACCACCATCATTCCTGTTTCCAAGAACTCTTAAGGCTTCATGCCAAAATGACTACCACCCTGCAGCACTCACATCTGTAATCATGAAGTGCTTTGAAAGGCCGGTCATGGCACACATCAACTACATTATCCCAGACACGCTAGACCCACTCCAATTTGCATACCGCCCCATCAGAACCATAGACAATGCAATCTGAATTGCTCTCCACACTACCCTCTCCCACCTGGACAAGAGGAATACCTGTGAGAATGCTGTTCCTCGACTACAGCTCAGCGTTCAGCACCATAGTGCCCTCTAAGCTTGTCACCAAGCTCAGGACCCTGGGACTGAATTACCTCCCTCTGCAACTGTATCCTGGACTTCCTGACTGGCCGGTAGGCAACAACACATCCGTCACGCTGACCCTCAACACGGGGGCCCTCCAGGGGTGGGTACTTAGCCCCCTCCTGTATTTCCTGTTTACCCACGACTGCGTGGCTAAGCACGACTCCAACACCATCATCAAGTTTGCTGACGACACGACGGTGGTGGGATCACCAACAGCGATGAGACAGCCTACAGGGAGGATGTCAGAGAACTGGCAGCATGGTGCCAGGACAACAACCTCTCACTCAACGTCAGCAAGACAAAGGCACAGACGTCAATTCAACGTCTATTCTACGTTGGTTCAACATATATTAATTGAAATGACGTGGGAAAAAAACATTGATTCAACCAGTGTGTGCCCAGTGGGGAGCTGATCGTGAACATCAGGAAATAGGGGTGGGTGCACAACCCCATCCACATCAACTGGGCCGCAGTGAAGAGGGTCAAGAGCTTCAAGTTCCTCTGTGTCTACATCACTGAGGACTTATCGTGGTTCTCTCACACCGGTACAGTCGTCAAGAAGGCACGTCAACCCCCTTTTTCTCCCTCGGGAGGCTGAAATTATTTGGCACGGACCCTCAGATCCTGCTGCGCCATCGAGAGCATCCTGACTGGTTGTATCACTGTCTGGTATGGCAACTGCACCGTCCTCGACCAGAGGGCCCTATAGAGGGTGGTAGTACGGCCCAGGACATACACGCCAGGCGGTATCTGAGAAAGGCACGAGAAATTGCCAAAGTCTCCAGCCACCCGACATGGACTGTTCTCCATGCTCCCGTCCGGCAGGCGCAACCAGTGCATCAAGGCTCAGACAAATAGACACCAAAATAGACTCCTAAACAGCTTCAATCCCCCGACCATAAGAGTGTTAAATGGCTAACAACTACTGCCACAGACTCTCCACACTGACTCTGTGCCCATCTACCCACTCATACACAACCTACACTGCTGCTAAAATGATTATTGATTAGATGTATTACTCCATTACACTGCTGTCCATTGATTGCCATTACCAATTCCATTACCGATAGTATTGATCTATTTATTCTGCTACTGGTCACTAGTACTCCTGTTTACATGTATCACTACTGGTCTAAAGTTTTAAAACACCTACTCATTCAAGGGTTTTTCTTTATTTTTACTGTTTTCTACATTGTATAACAATAGTGAAGACATCAAAACTATGAAATAGCACATATGGAATCATGTTGTAACCAAAAAGGTGTTAAACAAATCAGAATATATTTTATATTTCATATTCTTCAAATAGCCACCCTTTGCCTTGATGACAGCTTTGCACACTCTTGGCATTCTCTCAACCAGCTTCATGAGGTAGTCACTTGGAATGCATTTCAATTCAAAGTGAATTTGTGGAATTTGTTTCTTTCTTAATGCATTGGAGCCAATCAGTTGTGTTGTGACATGGTAGGGATGGTATACAGAAGATACCCCTATTTGGTAAAATACCAAGTTCCTATTGTGGCAAGAACAGCTCAAATAAGCAAAGAGAACACTTTTTGGGGGATATTACATGATTCCATATGTGTTATTTCATAGTTTTGATGTCTTCACTATTATCCTACAATGTAGAAAATAGTAAAAATATAGAAAAACCCATCAGTAGGTGTCCTAAAACTTCTGACTGCAAGTGTATATTACCACTAGTATATTACCATACGTATTTATATATTCCTTCTTCCAGTCACTTTTCAGCCATGTTTACATGTATATCCTTCTACCAGTCACTTTTTGTGTAAACACACCACTCCAGTACCCCTGCCCATTGTATACTTGCATTCGCGTGTGTCTTTACCTCACATTGTAGTTTATATATATTATATATACATTATATATATATATATTACTGTGTGTGTGTGTGTATGTATATATATATATACAGTGCCTTGCGAAAGTATTCGGCCCCCTTGAACTTTGCGACCTTTTGCCACATTTCAGGCTTCAAACATAAAGATATAAAACTGTATATTTTTGTGAAGAATCAACAACAAGTGGGACACAATCATGAAGTGGAACGACATTTATTGGATATTTCAAACTTTTTTAACAAATCAAAAACTGAAAAATTGGGCGTGCAAAATTATTCAGCCCCTTTACTTTCAGTGCAGCAAACTCTCTCCAGAAGTTCAGTGAGGATCTCTGAATGATCCAATGTTGACCTAAATGACTAATGATGATAAATACAATCCACCTGTGTGTAATCAAGTCTCCGTATAAATGCACCTGCACTGTGATAGTCTCAGAGGTCCGTTAAAAGCGCAGAGAGCATCATGAAGAACAAGGAACACACCAGGCAGGTCCGAGATACTGTTGTGAAGAAGTTTAAAGCCGGTTTGGATACAAAAAGATTTCCCAAGCTTTAAACATCCCAAGGAGCACTGTGCAAGCGATAGTATTGAAATGGAAGGAGTATCAGACCACTGCAAATCTACCAAGAACTGGCCGTCCTTCTAAACTTTCAGCTCATACAAGGAGAAGACTGATCAGAGATGCAGCCAAGAGGCCCATGATCACTCTGGATGAACTGCAGAGATCTACAGCTGAGGTGGGAGACTCTGTCCATAGGACAACAATCAGTCGTATATTGCACAAATCTGGCCTTTATGGAAGAGTGGCAAGAAGAAAGCCATTTCTTAAAGATATCCATAAAAAGTGTCTTTTAAAGTTTGCCACAAGCCACCTGGGAGACACACCAAACATGTGGAAGAAGGTGCTCTGGTCAGATGAAACCAAAATTGAACTTTTTGGCAACAATGCAAAACGTTATGTTTGGCGTAAAAGCAACACCCTGAACACACCATCCCCACTGTCAAACATGGTGGTGGCAGCGTCATGGTTTGGGCCTGCTTTTCTTCAGCAGGGACAGGGAAGATGGTTAAAATTGATGGGAAGCTGGATGGAGCCAAATACAGGACCATTCTGGAAGAAAACCTGATGGAGTCTGCAAAAGACCTGAGACTGGGACGGAGATTTCTCTTCCAACAAGACAATGATCCAAAACATAAAGCAAAATCTACAATGGAATGGTTCAAAAATAAACATATCCAGGTGTTAGAATGGCCAAGTCAAAGTCCAGACCTGAATCCAATCGAGAATCTGTGGAAAGAACTGAAAACTGCTGTTCACAAATGCTCTCCATCCAACCTCACTGAGCTCGAGCTGTTTTGCAAGGAGGAATGGGGGAAAAATTCAGTCTCTCGATGTGCAAAACTGATAGACATACCCCAAGCGACTTACAGCTGTAATCGCAGCAAAAGGTGGCGCTACAAAGTATTAACTTAAGGGTGCTGAATAATTTTGCACGCCCAATTTTTCAATTTTTGATTTGTTAAAAAAGTTTGAAATATCCAATAAATGTCGTTCCACTTCATGATTGTGTCCCACTTGTTGTTGATTCTTCACAAAAAAATACAGTTTTATATCTTTATGTTTGAAGCCTGAAATGTGGCAATAGGTCGCAAAGTTCAAGGGGGCCGAATACTTTCGTAAGGCACTGTGTGTATATATATATATACTGTATATATGTATACTGTATATATATATTTTTTGTTGTTATTATTATTATCATCACTGCATTGTTGGAAAGAGGTCTCAAGGTAAGAATGTCACTGTACTGTTTTACACCTGTTCTATCCTGTGCACATGGCAAATACACTTTGGAACTTAAAACTTACCTGACATTTATCTGCCGATACAGATATGACTAATATATCATGCATACCTGACAATCACCCCTTGCGCACGCACACACACACACACACACATTTACATTACATTTAAGTCATTTAGCAGACGCTCTTATCCAGAGCGACTTACAAATTGGTGCATTCACCTTATGACATCCAGTGGAACAGCCACTTTACAATAGTGCATCTAAACCTTTTAAGGGGGGGGGGGGTTGAGAAGGATTACTTTATCCTTTATCCACACACACACACATGCTTTGCTTTGCATACCACAAAATCCATAAATCAGTCTAGGCCAAAGGTCACACACCCTGAGGAAGATGATGACAAATAACCCAGGCTAGGCCCACAGCTTGATTGAGGACCAACAAGCCTTACAAACATTTGTTCCACTGTCACTGCTTTCTGTTTCTCTCTCTCTCTCTCTCTCTCTCTCTCTTTCTCTTTCTCTTTCTCTCTTTCTCTCTTTCTCTCTTTCTCTCTTTCTCTCTTTCTGTTTCTGTTTCTCTCTCTTTCTTTCTGTTTCTCTCTCTTTCTTTCTGTTTCTCTCTCTTTCTTTCTGTTTCTCTCTCTTTCTCTCTGTTTCTCTCTCTTTCTCTCTCTTTCTCTGTTTCTTTCTCTCTCTCTTTCTCTGTTTCTCTCTTTCTCTGTTTCTCTCTCTCTCTATCTCTTTCTGTTTCACTCTCTGTCTGTTTCTCTCACTTTCTGTTTCACTCTCTGTCTGTTTCTCTCACTTTCTGTTTCTGCTTCACTCTCGGTCTTGTTTGCATGCGGAAGTAGGCCTAAGTGGTCTCTTGTGTGCTTTCCCTGCAGTGACAGGACTCTTGAGAATTTGGTTTGCTATTACAATTGAGACACACACACAGGAACACACACTTGGGATAGGTGAGAAATAGTTTTGGGCGGTATACTGTTTTCTGGGGTATTTTTAAAATACTCACGGGATGATTTTCCATACCTTTACAACTATTTTCAGTTTTTTATTTAATTGTCATATTTATTTAGATTTTTTAAGTAAATATCTGCAGTCAACATGGGCACTCTGTTATGGAATAAAGCAGATCGCGTTCTTCAATGTATGTGTTTGATTATTTGTCATTATGAAGCTTACCAGTAGTTCCCTGAAACAGCTGAGCCATCACGTTGTTTGTTTCCAAGCGCACAACGACGAGAGACCCGAGCCTCGTGAATAGGGTTGGGGATCAATTCCATTTCAGTTCCTGTCAATTCAGGAAGTAAACCAAATTCCAATTCCAGATTTTCCTCATTGAAAGGCATTGGAATTAAAGTTTGGAATTCATTGTACTTCCTGAATTGACTGGAATTTAAATGGACTTGACCCCACCCTGTTCGTGAGCCACTCTCACTGTTGTGCAGCATGCAATGATCTGGAAACACTTCACAACTAAATAATTTCCAGACAGATATCTCAACTATTAAGTTAACTGTGTCTAAATTGCAGTTGTGCATTTGGTTTGCTAACTTAGTAGCTAGTTATCCAAGTGGTAAGCTTTTCTTGATAACAGTAGAGAAGTCCAACCTGGATCAAGATCCTTTCTGTGTAAGATTAGTTTTGTGCAGAAAACTGTGAGTAGCATTTTCTTGTAACATGTGTAAGTTTATGAGCTGGGATGTCTGTCCTGTATAAAATGTTTGCATGTGCTCATTAGCAATTCGCTAACAATCCCCAGTGTAATTCGTATATGTACGCGTTAGCATTGCTAACCTTTGGATTACAGAGACTCAGTGGGGTCTTTTGCGTTTTTTTAAATAGCAACCTTATGTTCAGTGCCTGTAATACCGCATACTCCGGGATGACACAAGGATAGTATGAAAATATGGATACCACCCAAACCTAGTGAAAAACAAAACACTGCCGAGTCTGAAGCCTCTTGATTGTGACAGAACAGAAAGGTTTGTTAAACACTTCACACAAGTGGAGGAGGAAGACAATGGGGGAACAAATCTCACTGCCGGTAAACCACTGTCCAGTTTGCTTTCCCCGGTCTTGGGCTCACAATTGTTGGCTGTGGTCTCTCCCTCTCTCTCTGCAGTGGAAGGAGGCAAGGCCAGAAGAGCTGATGGACTCCAAACTGAGGTGTGTCTTTGAGCTGCCGGCGGAGAACGAGAAAACGGTGGGTTCATAGAGACTTATCAAAAAAATTGACAGCCTACTATAAAATACATAATTCAACTACTGAGCCATATTGTATGCTCAAATAAATGGGGAATTTATATTATTTTATACTAATACAATTTGTCAGAGAAATTGATTTTGTTAAACGAGTCATATTTTTTTTCTTCTCAAACGGTAGGGGTCAAAATGATTGACACCCCTGTTTTCAATACCTCAACTTTTGCGAGGATAACAGTACTGAGCCTTTTTCTGAAATGTTTTATTAGTTGTAGAACATATTGGGAGGGGGATCTTAACCATTCCAGAGCCTCTGTGCGTATGGACTGCCCTCTCCAATACAGAACTACCAGGGGGGGTTTGGGACCAACTTTTTATTTCGTTTTCAGGAGAGGGGTTATTGGTACAGGTGTAACATTCAAAGTCATAATCATTCAGATATGTTCATAATTCAGTCACACACACACAAAACACTCAGAGAAATGCATACAAAGATAACCCTAACACATTCTCCTCCACAGTCTCCTTCCACCCTCCCCACTCGGAAACCATGTTTCCCACCCCGCCTAGCCGACCTCCCCGACCCGAAGAAAGCATGCCACCCATCCCACCCAGCAATCGAGGTTGCTTGTCAGTCCCCCCTCCCACCCATCCATCTCCTGAGACTCCCCCCATAACATCCAGAGATTCTAATAGTAACTGTATCCACTGGTTAAATGGGAGAGAAAGAGAGAACCAATATTTTGTCAGTAATAATTTTGAAATTAATTTTGTACCTTTGTCCCAGAATCATTTAACTGCATGGCACTCCCACATCATATGACGGAATGTGCCTAACTGATTTAGGGGACATAGTGAACAATCGGGAGTTGGGGATCATTTCAGCCTAAAATATTTAATTGCCGTTAAATACAGTCTGTGAACAAACTTAAAATGTAAAGTACCATTTAAAAAGTTTGGACTATGTTGTAGAATAATAGTGAAGACGTCAAAACTATGAAATAACACAAATGGAATCATGAAGTAACCTAAAAGGTGTTTTTCTTTTTATCTAAATATATTTTAGAAGTAGCCACCCTTTGCCTTGATGACAGCGTTGCACACTCTTGCCGTTCTCTCAACCAGATTTTTTTCAACTGCATATTTACCATCTTCTGTCATCTTCCCTCTTCCTTGTTTTTCTCACACACACGTATTTTTCTTTCCCTGTCGCTCCGTCTCATCCGTTACACGTCTCTAAAACTCAAGTGATTTAGTGGAGAAAATCTCTGTGGAGAAAATCCCTGTCATCAGGAGTCGAGGCAGAGCTTCCCTTGTCTTGCCATAACCCCAGCCATAACCCCAGCCATAGCCCCAGCCATAGCCCCAGCCATAGCCCCAGCCATAACCCCAGCCATAGCCCCAGCCATAGCCCCAGCCATAGCCCCAGCCATAGCCCCAGCCATAACCCCAGCCATAGCCCCAGCCATAACCCCAGCCATAGCCCCAGCCATAACCCCAGCCATAGTCCCAGCCATAGCCCCAGCCATAACCCCAGCCATAACCCCAGCCATAACCCCAGCCATAACCCCAGCCATAACCCCAGCCATAGTCCCAGCCATAGTCCCAGCCATAGTCCCAGCCATAGTCCCAGCCATAACCCCAGCCATAGTCCCAGCCATAGCCCCAGCCATAGCCCCAGCCATAACCCCATAACCATAGCCATAACCATAGCCCCAGCCATAGCCCCAGCCATAACCTCATAACCATAGCCCCAGCCATAACCCCAGCCATAACCATAACCCCAGCCATAACCCCAGCCATAGCCCCAGCCCCAGCCATAACCCCAGCCATAACCCCAGCCATAACCCCAGCCATAACCATATCCCCAGCCATATCCCCAGCCATAACCCCAGCCATAGCCCCAGCCATAACCATAGCCCCAGCCATAACCATAACCCCAGCCATAGCCCCAGCCATAGCCCCAGCCATAACCATAGCCCCAGCCATAGCCCCAGCCATAACCCCAGCCATAGCCCCAGCCATAACCCCAGCCATAACCCCAGCCATAACCATAGCCCCAGCCATAACCATAACCCCAGCCATAACCGTAGCCCCAGCCATAACCCCAGCCATAACCCCAGCCATAGCCCCAGCCATAACCTCAGCCATAACCCCAGCCTTAGCCATAGCCCCAGCCATAACCATAGCCCCAGTCATAACCATAACCCCAGCCTTAGCCCCAGCCATAACCATAGCCCCAGCCATAGCCCCAGCCATAACCATAGCCCCAGCCATAACCCAAGTCTTAGCCATAGCCCCAGTCGTAACCATAGCCCCAGCCTTAGCCATAGCCCCAGACGTAACCATAGCCCCAGCCTTAGCCATAGCCCCAGTCGTAACCATAGCCCCAGCCTTAACCATAGCCCCAGCCTTAACCATAGCCCCAGCCTTAACCATAGCCCCAGTCGTAACCATAGCCCCAGTCGTAACCATAGCCCCAGTCGTAACCCCAGCCATAGCCCCAGCCATAACCCCAGCCATAGCCCCAGCCTGTAACCATAGCCCCAGCCATAGCCCCAGTCGTAACCATAGCCCCAGTCGTAACCATAGCCCCAGTCGTAACCATAGCCCCAGTCGTAACCATAGCCCCAGTCGTAACCATAGCCCCAGTCGTAACCCCAGCCATAGCCCCAGCCATAACCCCAGCCATAGCCCCAGCCTGTAACCATAGCCCCAGCCATAGCCCCAGCCTGTAACCATAGCCCCAGCCATAGCCCCAGTCGTAACCATAGCCCCAGCCATAACCATAGTTCCCTGGGCCACACTCTCACTTTTCACACAGTTTATTATTGTTGCAATTACTCTGCAAAGCACACACAGATGGTAGAAGATCACTTCCCCCGGGATGAGCAGAAAATATGAGCCCCATAAACAAACCCACAGGGAAAATGGGCCGTTGTTGTTTTTGTTAATTATGATCAGCGAGATATATGGCTGGAAGCAACAGCATCGTCGTGCCACGTAGTTGGGACTGAAAATGGAAACCAGCTTTTGCATCTCTTTTAAGTATTGGGATTGGGGGAGTGTGTGCGTGTGTGCGTGCGTGCGTGTTTGACTGCACTCGCCTGCCTCTCTCTTAGTGTACGACATGACTGCAATCACTACCAGCCAGGCCTGCAGCAGAACAAGTTACCAACATTCACTTTCTCCATATTGATTCCTTATTGTGACATTACCTTTGAGGTATGTTTCTGCATATGTACCAAGATGTTGAAATAAACCTAAACCCTCTCTCCCTTTTCCCGCTTCTTCACCCACAGCACCAAGACCCGGATGCCAACAAGATGATGTCGTCCAACCTGCTCAAGTCAGAGTCCTCCACACTGTCCATGAAGTCCATGAGCTCCACCCTGGACGACGGCGAGGTCAAGAAGGTCATGGAGGAGTGTAAGAGGTTGCAGACGGAGGCACAGCGGCTACGGGAAGAGAACAAGCAGATCAGGGTGAGAACCAAGGAGATGTCTGGGATTCAATCAAGGACTCAGTCAATGGCTATACACTGAGTGGACAAAACATTAAGAACAGTGCTCTTTCCATGGCATAGTCTGACCAGGTGATCTATGATCCCTTGTTGATGTCACTTGTTAAATCCACTTCAATCAGTGTAGATGAAAGGGAGAAGAGGGTTAAAGAAGGATTTTTAAGCCTTGAGACAACTGAGACATGGATTGTGTATGTGTACCATTCAGAGGGTGAATGGGCAAGGCAAAAGATTGAAGTGCCTTTGAACGGGAGTATGGTAGTACAGTAGGGACTAGGCGTACAGGTTTGTTTCAAGAACTGCAACGCTGCTGGGTTTTTCACGCTCAACAGTTTCCCTGTGTGTGTCAAGAATGGTTCACCACCCAAAGGATATTCATTATCCAGCCAAGTTAACACAACTGTGGGAAGCATTGGAGTCAACATGGGCCAACATCCCTGTGGAATGCTTTCGACACCTTGTAGTGTCCATATCCTGTCGATTTGAGGCTGTTCTTAAGGCAAAAAGGGAGTGCAACTGAAGGTGTTCCTAATGTTTTATACACTCAGTGTAAATCATTCATTTTAAATGTAAAAAATGGATGTAGCAGCCCCAGATTTCCCCTTTTAAAGAGCAGCACGCCACCCGTTGGCCTGCCACCTCCCCTTTAAGTAGTGCCAGAGGCTGAATTGCTTTTGGCCACTCCCATCCCTGGATCCAGATAACACTAACAGAGCCCGCCCACCCGCTGTTGGGAAATGAAGTGTGTTAAAAGCTGGCGCCTGGTGGAGTCCTGAGGGGGTTTAGATGATTTAAACATCCCCTTTGAATGAATGGACGACATTACCTATCTTTGACTGAATAAATGACATTACCTATCTTTGACTGAATAAATGACATTACCTATCTTTGACTGAATAAATTACATTACCTATCTTTGACTGAATAAATTACATTACCTATCTTTGACTGAGGGATGTGGATAATACTGATGGTAATTTTTCCCCCTCTTTCTCTATTTCACCATATCTATCCCTCTCCCCCTCTTTCTCTATTTCACCATATCTATCCTTCTCCCCCTCTTTCTCTATTTCACCATATCTATCACTCTCCCCTCTTTCTCTATTTCACCATATCTATTCTTGTCCCCCTCTTTCTCTATTTCACCATATCTATCCCTCTCCCTCTCCCCCTCTTTCTCTATTTCACCATATCTCTCCCTCTCCCCCTCTTTATCTATTTCACCATATCTATTCTTGTCCCCCTCTTTCTCTATTTCACCATATCTATCCTTGTCCCCCTCTTTATCTATTTCACCATATCTATCCCTCTCCCCTCTTTCTCTATTTCACCATATCTATCCTTCTCCCCCTCTTGCTCTATTTCACCATATCTATCCCTCTCCCTCTCCCCTCTTTCTCTATTTCACCATATCTATCCCTCTCCCCCTCTTTCTCTATTTCACCATATCTATCCCTCTCCCCTCTTTCTCTATTTCACCATATCTATTCTTGTCCCCCTCTTTCTCTATTTCACCATATCTATCCTTGTCCCCCTCTTTCTCTATTTCACCATATCTATCCCTCTCCCCTCTTTCTCTTTTCTCCATATCTATCCCTCTCCCCTCTTTCTCTATTTCACCATATCTATCCCTCTCCCCTCTTTCTCTATTTCACCATATCTATCCCTCTCCCCTCTTTCTCTATTTCACCATATCTATCCCTCTCCCCTCTTTCTCTATTTCACCATATCTATCCCTCTCCCCTCTTTCTCTATTTCACCATATCTATCCCTCTCCCCTCTTTCTCTATTTCACCATATCTATCCTTGTCCCCCTCTTTCTCTATTTCACCATATCTATCCCTCTCCCCTCTTTCTCTATTTCACCATATCTATCCCTCTCCCCTCTTTCTCTATTTCACCATATCTATCCCTCTCCCTCTCCCCCTCTTTCTCTATTTCACCATATCTATCCCTCTCCCCTCTTTCTCTATTTCACCATATCTATCCTTCTCCCCCTCTTTCTCTATTTCACCATATCTATCCCTCTCCTTCTCCCCCTCTTTCTCTTTTTCCTTTCCTCTCATATCTATCCCCCTCTTTCTCTATTTCACCATATCTATCCCTCTCCCTCTCCCCCTCTTTCTCTATTTCACCATCTCTCCCTCTCCCCCTCTTTCTCTATTTCACCATATCTATCCTTCTCCCCCTCTTTCTCTATTTCACCATATCTATCCTTCTCCCCTCTTTCTCTATTTCACCATATCTATCCTTCTCCCCCTCTTTCTCTATTTCACCATATCTATCCCTCTCCCTCTCCCCCTCTTTCTCTTTTTCCTTTCCTCTCATATCTATCCCCCTCTTTCTCTATTTCACCATATCTATCCCTCTCCCTCTCCCCCTCTTTCTCTTTTTCCTTTCCTCTCATATCTATCCCCCTCTTTCTCTATTTCACCATATCTATCCTTCTCCCCCTCTTTCTCTATTTCACCATATCTATCCCTCTCCCTCTCCCCCTCTTTCTCTATTTCACCATATCTATCCTTCTCCCCCTCTTTCTCTATTTCACCATATCTATCCCTCTCCCTCTCCCCCTCTTTCTCTATTTCACCATATCTATCCCTCTCCCCCTCTTTCTCTATTTCACCATATCTATCCTTCTCCCCCTCTTTCTCTATTTCACCATATCTATCACTCTCCTTTACCCCTCTTTCTCTTTTTCCTTTCCTCTCATATCTATCCCTCTCTTTCTCTTCTCTCCATATCTATCCCTCTCTTTCTCCTCTCTCCATATCTATCCCTCTCTTTCTCCTCTCTCCATATCTATCCCTCTCTTTCTCCTCTCTCCATATCTATCCCTCTCTTTCTCCTCTCTCCATATCTATCCCTCTCTCTCTCCTCTCTCCATATCTATCTCTCTCTTTCTCCTCTCTCCATATCTATCCCTCTCTTTCTCCTCTCTCCATATCTATCCCTCTCTTTCTCCTCTCTCCATATCTATCCCTCTCTTTCTCCTCTCTCCATATCTATCCCTCTCTTTCTCCTCTCTCCATATCTATCCCTCTCTCTCTCCTCTCTCCATATCTATCCCTCTCTTTCTCCTCTCTCCATATCTATCCCTCTCTTTCTCCTCTCTCCATATCTATCCCTCTCTTTCTCCTCTCTCCATATCTATCCCTCTCTTTCTCCTCTCTATACCCCTCTTTTCTCTCTTTCTCTATCTTTTCACCCTCTCTCTCTGTTCCTATTTCATCTTTCTCCTTCTCTCACTCGCTTGGTTTCACCACCCCATCCAGGAAGACGATGGCCTGCGGATGAGGAAGAGCAATGTGTTGTCCTCCTCCCAGCACTCCTCCCACTCCATGGTGAAGGAGGAGGGGCTGAGCCTGCGCACAGTGGCCCTCATCGTGCTCTTCTTTGTGGTCGGAGTCATCATCGGCAAGTTGGTCTTGTAAGAGCAAGCGGCGAGCGAGAGACGGCCAACCGCATGCTTTTGGGGGATTGAAACAAACGGATTTGGGATTTTTTTAAATTCAGAAATGCCATATCAATGGGGTAGTTTTGAATCGTTCATTTATGTACAAATAAAAAAAGATACAAATCAAAATTCCATGTTATGAACAAACCAACGAGAGAAAAAACAACAACAACTTGTTACAAGATCTCTTTAATCATAACATAATCATTCTGGCCTACGCCACAGATACAGTAGGAAGGAGTAAAATGCAGATCATTGATAGTCACTGAAGTGAAGGATTTTCTAAACACCGTGGGGGGGTGGGGCCTTGCGATTGAGTCAGTTTGCATTGTGTGAATGAATGTTTTCACGGATTGTCATTTATTTTCACAAGTGGCCACAGGCCGTAGGCATACTCTGTGTAGTGAATCCATAGTAACCCTGGATTAAAGTAATACCAGGTGGGCAGCACTCTTTTTTTCTCACCTCCTTTACAACACGATTGACAGGGAGGCTTCAGGAAGTAGATGGGATTATGCACAGGGCTACTGTCAACCAAACTGACTCTTCCAATCAGAGGCTTTGTATAGACCGTCTCCCCTGTGATTGGGGAACATCCTTAATCGACACAACAACCCCCTCCTCCATCTCCCCATTCTCTGTTTTTCCAAGCTAGAACATTTCCCTCCTTTTGATCATAAATACCTGAGTTGGCAGTATATTCTTGATTGCATGCGTCCACTAAAGAGCATTGCATTTTTTGGGACATTTTAAATTTAATTGAATTGCTTTCATCATTGTGATGTTTCTTTTCAGCCTTAGATTTTCTCAACTCAACCTTCAGATTTTTTTTCTTTTCTTTTTTGTGATAAAGTTTTTTTGGTTTTTAGGGTTTGAGTTATTATTAAAAAAATTATGCAGCTAAATGAACTCCGGATGGGTTGGGACTGAGTCACTGAATAGCCTACTTACTTTGTGACTGTTATTAGCACGTTATTCTAGAAGGAAAGCAGGGAGAGAGGGAATGAGGAAAGGTACTTATAGAAGTGAGTTTTGTTGAGGTTTTTGTCGGTTTTCTTTTTTCTTCTCCAAGCTGTACATTTGTTGATCTGTCAGGCAGAACTGTCATTTAAATGGTTTATGCAGTCCGTTCACCATGCTGTGACTGTCCACGTAACTCTTAAAGAACATTTCTCCAACTGTATGGTCATGGTCATTGGCTTCATTCACCCCACTACGGTCAGCATCGATAGGTTTGGATCTTTAACCGTTATAGTTATCACTGCACTCATGTTCATTTTAATGCACTATATTCTCAACAATGTTTTTTTTCCCCAGTATCTATCAATGTAACTGTTTTGTTAGCTGACATGTCTCTGCATTTAACTCACAAGAAAAGTAAAACATACTAAACTATATTGTGAAGGGACCATTCTGCCTTTTGTGTTTGTCCCTACTGTCTTTGATTGCTTTGTCCTTAATGTGATTCATGTCAAAAATGCAATACACTCAATGTCTTTCATGTCACTGTCGCAGATTATGGATAACAAAAATTAACTTGCCGATGAAAGTAGGAATTCGAGGAAAGAGCGAGGGAGAGAGTAACCTACTGTATCTACGTGTGACTGAGCATAACCTCCTGTATCTACGTGTGACTGAGCATAACCTCCTGTATCTACGTGTGACTGAGAGTAACCTACTGTATCTACGTGTGACTTAGAGTAACCTACTGTATCTACGTGTGACTGAGAGTAACCTCCTGTATCTACGTGTGACTGAGAGTAACCTCCTGTATCTACGTGTGACTGAGAGTAACCTCCTGTATCTACGTGTGACTGAGAGTAACCTCCTGTATCTACGTGTGACTGAGCGTAACCTCCTGTATCTACGTGTGACTGAGCGTAACCTCCTGTATCTACGTGTGACTGAGCATAACCTCCTGTATCTACGTGTGACTTAGAGTAACCTCCTGTATCTACGTGTGACTGAGAGTAACCTCCTGTATCTACGTGTGACTGAGAGTAACCTCCTGTATCTACGTGTGACTGAGCGTAGCCTCCTGTATCTACGTGTGACTGAGCATAACCTCCTGTATCTACGTGTGACTGAGAGTAACCTACTGTATCTACGTGTGACTGAGAGTAACCTCCTGTATCTACGTGTGACTGAGAGTAACCTCCTGTATCTACGTGTGACTGAGCGTAGCCTCCTGTATCTACGTGTGACTGAGCATAACCTCCTGTATCTACGTGTGACTGAGCATAACCTCCTGTATCTACGTGTGACTTAGAGTAACCTACTGTATTTACATGTGACTGAGAGTAACCTACTGTATCTACGTGTGACTGAGAGTAACCTCCTGTATCTACGTGTGACTGAGCGTAACCTCCTGTATCTACGTGTGACTGAGAGTAACCTACTGTATCTACGTGTGACTGAGAGTAACCTACTGTATCTACGTGTGACTGAGCATAACCTACTGTATCTACGTGTGACTGAGCATAACCTTCTGTATCTACGTGTGACTGAGAGTAACCTACTGTATCTACGTGTGACTGAGAGTAACCTACTGTATCTACGTGTGACTGAGAGTAACCTCCTGTATCTACGTGTGACTGAGCGTAGCCTCCTGTATCTACGTGTTACTGAGAGTAACCTACTGTATCTACGTGTGACTGAGAGTAACCTACTGTATCTACGTGTGACTGAGCGTAGCCTACTGTATCTACGTGTGACTGAGCGTAGCCTACTGTATCTACGTGTGACTGAGCATAACCTACTGTATCTACTTGTGACTGAGCGTAGCCTACTGTATCTACGTGTGACTGAGCGTAGCCTACTGTATCTACTTTTGTGAAGCATGACTGCTTAGAGGGAGGGCAGAACAGGTCTGAGCTGAGCTTCTCTGTCCCAATGGTTGTGAAAACACTAAAATTGACCTGTCTACCATCGTGCTCCATGTAAGCAGTCGGCAACTGTTTTGTATGTATATAAATAAGTCTAAGAAAAATTCCTATTCCTCATCAAGTAGTCAGTCTATGGTGTTATACCTTGATGGACTATGTAGCATCTTAATAATTTAAATGAATAAAGACCCTACCTAATTCTGTGTGAAGTAATTTCTTCTTTGTTCAACAAACCGGTCCAGAAAACAATCCATCCTCTGACTGAGAAAGCCGACAGCCTTGTTGACCGGTTTCATCTACTTTACAAAGTGTCAAGCTGTAAAAAGCTCATCACCGTGTCCGAGCTCATCACCGTGTCCGGGGGAAGAGGGACTTAGTTGGATGTCACTACTTTCACATCTAGATTAAATAATGGAGAGGGAAATGTCAGCATCTGAAATGAGCATTCCCCTCACAGCCAATACATCTCCACTGACATCTGCTGCTACATTAGCTATAGATGGTTTGCTTTATTTGGCTGTGGTTCTTGCGATGTTTTTTTAAATTTTTCGTTGAAAATGATGTTTCCTTCTGGTAATTGGCTTTCAATGTGTCGTGGTGTTAAATGAGAAGTTGTTTTATTCATGTTATTGTATCTTTAACACCCTGTAAATGTTCTGTCAGCACTTCAGGTTTTGGTTTGACCTCCTGAGGTGCACCTGAAGTCAGTAGGAACTGTGGTGTTTAAGTTGGTGGGGCCTAGATACTGTACATCGAGAGGCACTGTTGTGGAAATGACCCCCATATTCATTTACATTTTTCGATTCAGCTAGGGAATTGTCATTTCCAAGAAAAATAGCAATGGAATGTTCTCAAAACTGTGATAATGATAATCGACCCTATTCGACACACCTAAAAACGGGTCAACTCAGAAATACCCTATGCATTGACTCCGTGTGCTGACGTGTGCCAATTTTCCATCGGGAATGTTTATATACACTTAAGGAAGGAGGAATTTACACCAGAAGACTTGTCATAGAGATTTATGAGGAAATGGATGGTTTCCAATCATTCTCTTCACAGCCTTCACAGACCTATAGTCTGGTGGATGAAACTCTACAGATGTTTTTTACTCCACAGTGACCACAGGAAAACCACATTAGATGTTACGTGTTTGAGTTTTGGCCCTTGACTGGATTGGTTCCAATTGTGTCTGTAGTGTACATACAAGGCCTTCAGAAAGTATTCATACACCTTGACCTATTCTACATTTTGTTGTGTTACAGACTCAATTCAAAATAGTCAATATATATAAAAAAAAAACAATTTGTCTCTCACCCATCTACACACAATACGTGTGACTGAGCATAACCTACTGTATTATTGACAAAGTCAAAACATTGGAATTTTTTGCAAATGTATTGAGAATGAAGTGGATCTAATTTACGTAAGTATTTACACCCCTTTGCTATGACACTCCACATTGAGCTCAGGTGTTTCCAATTCCCTTTGATCATCCTGGATGTTGCTACAACGTGATTGGAGACCACCTGTGGCCAATTCAATTATTTGGACATGATTTAAAGAAACACACCTGTCTATATAAGGTCCCTACAGTTGGTGTGCACGTTCGAGCAGAAACTATACCATGAAGTACAATAAACTGTAGATTGCTGAGAATTGTGTTGAGGCATGTATATGGGGATGGTTATAAAAAAAAGTCTAGAGTGTGGAAATGGTAAAAATATGGAACTACCGAGACTACCTAGAGCTTGCGTCCGACCAAATTGAGCAACCATGAAAGAAGGATAATGGTCAGGGTGGTGACCAAGAACCCAATGACCACTCTGACAGAACTTCCTTGGCCGAGAACCTGCCTGGTGGACAACAGTCTCTACAGCACTTCACCAATCTGGGCTTTATGGGAGAGTGGCCAGACGGAAGACACTCCTGAGAAAAAGGTGCATGACAGCACGCCTGGAGTTTGCAAAAAGGCACATGGACGATTCGGAGCATAAGGCAAAAGACTGGTCTGATAAGACAAAAGGGTAGCTCTTTGGCCTAAATACAAAGCGCCATGTTTGTAGGAAACCAGGCACAGCTCATCACCCATCTAACACCATCCCTACCGTGAAGCATGGTGGTGGCAGCATCATGCTATGGGGATGCTTTTCAGCAGCAGGAACTGGGAGACAAGTAAAGATAGAGGGACCAATGAATGGAGCCAAAAATAGGCAACTCCTTGATGAGAACCTGCTTCAATGTGTAAATAACCTTAGACTATGGTGACAATTTAACCTTCCTACAGGACAATGACCCAAACCATACAGCCAAAGCAATGCTGGAATGGCTTCAGAATAAGAATGTGAAAGTCTTTGAGTGGCCCGGTCAAAGCCCAGACTTGAATCCAATTGAAAATCTGTGAAAGGAGTTGAAGATTGCTGTTCACCACCACTCCCATCTAATTTAATCTACAGGGAAGAACGGAAGAAATCCCCAAATCCAGATGTGCAAAGCTGATACAGATGTACCCAAGATAACGCAAAGCTGTACTCGCTGCCAAAGGTACTTCTATAAAGCATTGAATCGGGTATTTTAATATTTATGTAAATGAGATATTTCAGTATTTAATTTTAAATAAATGTGCAAACATTTCTAAAAACATGTTTTTACTTTGTCATTAGGGGTTATTGGTGAAAAAATAAATATTGAATCAAATTAGAATTCAGGCTGTAACACAACAAAATGTGTAATAAGTCTAGGGGTCTGAATACTTTCTGAAGGCGCTGGCTATTTGAATGCCGGCAGACTCTGACAAAGTGAGTTCCAGAAAGTGCCTGTCTATGGCTACGTTGCCTTTTAGGCCTGAATTAATTAAATCCTAAATTAGGTTGTGCTGATGTTTGAACCCATATCAGCAAATGTCACTCTACATAGCTAGCTGACTCAATTTATATTCAAATCAATGTCTGTCACAGGAGAGATTGTGCAGATGTAACTGTCCTCCTAGAAACAGAATCCACTGTAGGATGAGACATTGTGAAGGTGTCAGGTCAGGACTCTATTCACTTGTGCTCCAGTTTAAATGTTGTCCTCCCCCTTTTGATTGAGGGTTGTGACTTTAATCCAACAACTGTCAAGTCAAATCAAATTTGATTGGTTACATACACGTGTTTAGCAGATGTTATTGCGGGTGTAGCGAAATGCTTGTGCTTCTAGCTCCGACAGTGCAGTAATATCTAACAATTACATAACATATACACAATAGACAGAAATCTAGTAAAGGAAAGGAATTAAGAATATAAAAATATATGGATGAGCAATGTCAGAGCGGCATAGACTAAGATACAGTAGAATAGTATAGGATGCAGTATATACATATGAGTTGGGTAATGCAAGATATGTAAACATTATTAAAGTGACTAGTGTTCCATTTATTAAAGTGGCCAGTGATTTCAAGTCTATGTATATAGGCAGCGGCCTCTAATGTGCTAGTGTCTAGCTCAATCACCTCTTTATTTTAATGAATCTGGTACTCATTGAGGTATTTTCAATAAAACTGAGGTCTGGCTGAGTTTCCAAGTTTAAAAAAAGTTTTTAAAAAAACAAATAAAACATTAACTGTCCAAGTGCACTACATTAAACTATGCATCAAGCACACTTATTCACCATCAAATAGGCTTCTTGGTGTTAACTGTATGCCATAATTAGTATTGGCAATGTGCGGACCATTGTTTGTAACTTGTTCAAGTACATGGGGAAAACAATCCACCTTCCTGCTTCTAATAGTTTGAGCAACAAGTAACAAGCAAACAGCGTATGTTTAGATTTTTATTTGTTGTCCTTTGCAGACATAAGTGTAACCTCACATTTTTAATGGCCCTCAAGCCAGAAATATTTGTCTGACGATGAAGCCGATTGCATGCAACCCATTTCAACCTGTAAATATGCAAAGACCATGTTACAATTTTGATACATGGTACCATTACTGTCTAAATAGGATTTGAAAGCAGGAGTATGCCAGATCTGTTGGAGTCATGACAACTAGCACACATTGCGTCTTTTTTAGGGGGAGGGAGAACAATAACTGCTGAAGCTTTTCCAGTAACATTGTGATGGCTCTTCGAAGCAGATGTTGTGATTTAGAGCGTCGCCAATAGAAACAGTAGCTGTTTTAGTGTACCTTCAATCCACAAAATGTTTATCTTGTTTCTCAATGGGAGACAACATAACTGGCTGTTGACTAGTGGGACCTATTTGGTTGGTTCAAAGTAACTTAATGAGGATTTCTCCACCATTTTTCCAGATTAACATTAGGTCATGATATACAGGCCCTTGTTCCTGGCAGCTGATGAGGCACCAGTACAGTACCCATAATGCAGCAGATCTGTGGTCGTACACAGCACGTCATTTGTTTCAACAAGGAAAGAAGTTAACATTTTATAATAGCGATGCATTCTCAGAGCCAGAGAAGCTGAAGTGCAGCTGATGTTTTTAACTCATATGCGCAAAAAAAATAATGGGATTTTCTTAACAGCTTGAAATGAGAGCAAAAGTGTGAGAGAGGAAGTCTATCGAAGTCATGGGTACAAACAGTGATGTAAAGTTTCTCAGCAGTTTGGCTTTGTGGCGAGGGTTAATGTGTGGGCTCTGCTGCGTATGAAGGGGTAAAGGCGGCCATCCATATCCATACGATGAGGTGAGATGCTCCAAAAACTATTTCAGCACGTTGGCCCTTGTCCATTTTCTCTGTAGTCTACAGTCGTGGCATCTGTAGTCTTGCATAATCAATGCTTGGAGTTTGTCAGAATTTGTGGGTTTTTGCTTGTCCACCCACTTCTTGAGGATTGACCACAAGTTCTCAATGGGATTAAGGTCTGGGGAGTTTCCTGGCCATGGACCCAAAATATTGATGTTTTGTTCCGCGAGCCACTTAGCTATCACTTTGGCCTTATGGCAAAGTGCTCCACCGTGCTGGAAAAGGCATTGTTCGTCACCAAACTGTTCCTGGATGGTTGGGAGAAGTTGCTCGCGGAGCGTGTTGGTACCATTCTTTATTCATGGCTGTGTTCTTAGGCAAAATTGTGAGGGAGCCCACTCCCTTGGCTGAGAAGTAACCCCACACATGAATGGTCTCAGGATGCTTTACTGTTGGCATGACACAGGACTGATGGACAAGCTTTTTTCCGGATGCCCCAAACAATCAGAAAGGGGATTCATCAGAGAAAATGACTTCACTCCAGTCCTCAGCAGTCCAATCCCTGTACCTTTTGCAGAATATCAGTCTGTCCCTGATGTTTTTCCTGGAGAGAAGTGGCTTCTTTGCTGCCCTTCTTGACACCAGGCCATCCTCCAAAAGCCTTCGCCTCACTGTGCATGCAGATGCACTCACACCTGCCTGCTGCCATTCCTGAGCAAGCTCTGTACTGGTGGCGGCCTGATCCTGCAGCTGCATCAACTTTAGGAGACGGTCCTGGCGCTTGCTGGACATTCTTGGGCGCCCTGAAGCATTCTTCACAACAATTGAACCGCTCTCCTGGAAGTTCTTGATGATCCGATAAATGGTTGATTTAGGTGCAATATCCTTGCCTGTGAAGCCCTTTTTGTGCAAAGCAATGATGACGGCACGTGTTTCCTTGCAGGTAACCATGTTTGACAGAGGAAGAACAATGATTCCAAGCACCACCCTCCTTTTGAAGCTTCCAGTCTGTTATTTGAACTCAATCAGCATGACAGTGTGATCTCCAGCCTTGTCCTCGTCAACACTCACACCTGTGTTAACGAGAGAATCACTGACATGATGTCAGTTTGTCCTTTTGTGTCAGGGCTGAAATGCAGTTCAAATGTTTTTAGGGGATTCATTTGCATGGCAAAGAGGGGACGTTGCAATGAATTGTAATTAATCTGATCACTCTTCATAACATTCTGGAGTATATGCAAATGTCCATCATACAAACTGAGGCAGCAGACTTTGTGAAACATAGTATGTGTCATTCTCAAAACTTTTGGCCACGACTGTACATTATAAAGAGTGGATCAAGTGTTCTCTCACAGGGCATTAGTAAGACAAACCCACCGAAATGTCTGAGGTTTGGAAAACCTGTTTCGCTGAAAGGAAACCTTTCTCAGCATGTTTGGCTTGCCTTCTTTCTAGTTATTTTACGGAGCATTCTTTTCCTGCACGAAGTATGACACTTTTCGGAGACCCCACTTCAGAATCCAGACTTGGTGAAGCTCTCCAGATAATTGAATGTCTGAGCACATATTTAGATTAGCATTGTGCATCAGGTACAATGGCACTACACTAATGGTTTGGTTCTGATTTTGCTAACAGAACTCACTGGCTAAATGTTCGTCCAAAGTCAACTGCTCAACGAACTGCCCATTCAATTAACTCCGCAGCCAAATTGGCACGCAACAACGCATGTCCCTGGAAGGAGTCGCTTTCACCAAATAGGGAGCAGTAAAAAGCACTTTTATAATTTATTTTTAACGGATGCCTTTAACGAGCCACTGGCTTGATTGCAAACAGGTTACCCTGTAATTCGCCCTTGCCTGACGCTCAGCTTTTATGGCGCGCAACAGAAACCGCAAACAGACTATAAAAAGTGGTCGTTCCCCAGCCTTCCTCAGTCATCACTGCTCTCCTCCTAGCCATCCTGGAACATAACCATGGTGGATCAATGTGTTGTTATTGGCCCAATTGTGTAACATGGATTTAGGAGGCTTTAGAGTCCATTAAATGACAATCCTGCACATTAGTGTTCTGATAAATGCCAGTCATTTTCCATCTTTTTTTCTCTCCCCCTTGGTTTTTCGTTAGATTTTCAATCCAAGCCTGGAGTACACTTGCTCAAACCCGAACGATGACCTCATGGGTCTAGCAGCCACCATCACTATTATGAGAGGAGTTAATCTGAACAGTATGTTGCCCTTGAAAGTGACTCATATGGATCTTCTCCTCTTGGGCTTTTTATGACTGCACCACCGAAGCCCAGCTTCAATCTTTCGTCCGTTCTTTCACAGAACAACCTCAGTCTTTTCCTATTTTATTACGCCAATGCAGACTTAAAAATAATAGAAATGGTCAACTACCAATACAAAATGATAATCTTCACTGTAATATGCTGACCAGATCGCTCGCATGCAGGTGAAGAAGCCGCATGTGTAGTTCCTGGGCTGGAGTGGCTACACAGGGTCTGTGGTTCTGAGGCCAGTTGGGCATACTGCCATATTCTCTCAAATTGAATGATGAATATTCAATTCTCTGGCAACTGCTTTGATGGACATTCCTGCAGTCAGCGTGCCAATTGCACACTCCCTCAAAACTTGAGACATCTGTGGCATTGTGTTGTGTGACAAAACTGCACATTTTAGAGTGGCCTTTTATAGGTGTACCTGTGTAATGATCAGGTTTTTGAAATCAGCTTCTTGATATGTCGAACCTGTCAGAGAGATGGATTATCTTGACAAAGGAGAAATACTCACTAAAGGGGACCAAAACAAATTTGTGCACAACATTTGAGTGAAATAAACTTTTTGTGCCTATGGAAAATTTCTGGTACGTTTTATTTCAGCACATGAAACAAGGGACCAACACTTTACATGTTGTGTTTATATTTTTGTTCAGTATAAGTCATCATACATTTGTAATGCTTATAATTGTTTATAAAGGTTTACAAATAATGAAATACTTAATTGTTTATACATGATTTATTGTTAATTCATGACAGTTATTATAGTGTTACCCAAGTTTCCTGTCTATTACAAATTATCTTCTAGCTAAAAAATGATCTACAATATTTCAAAATCGCAATAATTATAATTTTGCTGAGTAGGGTACATTGTGTTACAGGCTGGCTATAACATGCATCCAACCAGATATTACTCTGTGTTTTACTCAGGGAGTTATGCTCCAAAAATTGGAGCTGGATAGCAATGCTTCATGTGTGAGCCATATGCCAGTTAGTTCTCACATTGCAGCACTCATGTCCAGCATCTTGGCTTTCAAACTTGGACCATTGTTTGGAAAGCCTGTTAGATTGAAGAATCCAGCATTTACCTTAGTACTGAAGTGACTATTTTGCCTTAAGGATGAGTATTTCACACTCAGTTCTTAAATATTATTAATTATTCTTATGATTCATTATTATTCATGTCAAAATCATTATTAATTTTACAGCCAATGATAGAATGATGATAGAAATGATTTCTCAAGCAGCTGGTTAGTAAATCAAGATGATAGATTTTGTGAAGATATACAAAAGATGAGAAAGAAGCAGGACAGACTGTACATAACATATAAAAACACACAGACAATGCAATAATTGCAGCATATCTTCCCTTTTAATATAACAATTAATTTAACAATGACAATAAGTATGGTTTGTAGGATAGCATTGTAAACTAGTGTCCAATTAGTGCACTTGTCAGCTGGGGGTTTCCTCCAATCGAAAATGAACACATTAGATTAGGACCTGTTGATGTGACACATTTACGTTTCCTCTTTGGTATCCAGTTCCTGATTTAAACAATCTGAAGTCCATTTGAATGTCGGTTGCTTGTGCATTGAATTTATTGGTCAGTATTGTCCTTTGTTTTGTTTGAAAATGTACTGCCTTATGTAATTTGAAGGGAAAATACATCTTTAGAGAAAGGAGCTCTTATGGGCCTTAAGCATTTGCCAAAAGGCATCTCTGGTTTAAAAGAAAACAAAGTGATACACGTACTGTATATAATATGATAGATATGCAACTTGTGTACACAGTCAGTGTATGTACAGTTTTCTTGTACGTATTGTTCACTGGAATACCATTCAAATGACAGTTGTTGACACTTGTTGAATGTTCGTCAGTTTCCTTTTACACAATGTCAAGGTCATCAACACTGCTGTTGTCATTGTCGTATGATTGACTTGTTCAGGTTGCTGAACATAGAGTACCATCCTTTACAAATCATTCTCTCCTGAAAAGCCATCTTTTATTTGGTCTGCCGTTATCTTGATATTGAGGAGGAGAACATGGTTCTTCCTCATACACTGTGAACAGATTCTCCATCGTACCAAAGCAACAGTAAAGAGACCAGCACTAGGACAAAGCTTGGTTGCCATGGTAGGTTCTTGGCTCCACTAGCTGCTAGCTTAAGCTGGTTGGTGTGGTGATACGACGTGGGGGTGTCCTCCTCGCCACAATGCACCATGGGGGCCTGGTAAGATGTGGGCCTCTTCTGGGGACGGTCGGGGCTGGAGCCATCCGTCGGCCTCTCCCCTATGAACAGCAGAGGGCGCCGTCTATAGTCCATCTCCGTCTTGATCAGCTCGTACTCCTTGTGTGGCAGCTTGATACCCAAGACGGTACACCCATCCGTGGGGGTCACGTCTTGCTCCACCCCCACCTCCCAGCCCCCCACCTTCCCGCAGCTTCCTGGTCGGGTCTCGTTGAGCACCCTGGCTGTGGCCCCCTCAAGTATGGTGACACTGACCCGGGTCACCTTGAAGACAAACTCGGTGCCTCCCGCCACTTTGGCCGAGGGGTCTCCCTGAGCATAGTGGCCCGAGGCCTGCAGGGTGAAGGTCGGCTGGCTGCAGGAGGGGTCCGAGTAGTGGTGGTAGAAGCCTTCCCAGGAGTGCTCATCTGGGCGGAAGGTGAAGTCTCGGGTGAGGAAGAGGACGGCAGGCCGGGCTTCACAGCGTTGGCTCACCCAGCGGCCATGCAGAGATGGAGGGGCCGATGCAGGGACATGGGGCAACACTGGGGGGCGTTGTTCTGAGGCCCGGAAGACCAGGGCGCACGCCAGGCAGGGGTGGATGTGGTGCTGGTGGAAATAGATATGGAATAGTAATGGTTAGGATTATACAATATAACTGTCATCCAAAATGGCACGCTACTTAATATGAAGCCATGTATTGACCAGACCTACTCAATACTGTAGTATGAAGCCATGTATTGACCAGACATACTAAATACTATGCTCGTTTGGATATTGGGACACAGTTTTATGCTTGAGTTAGTTAGTTTAGATGAAGAATGGATGGACAGTCATGGCCAAAAGTTTTGAGAATGACACAAATATTACTTTTCACAAAGTTTGCTGCTTCAGTGTCTTTAGACATTTTTGTCAGATGTTATTATGGAATACTGAAGTATAATTACAAGTGTCAAAGGCTTTTATTGACAATTACATGAAGTTGATGCAAAGAGTCAATATTTGCAGTGTTGACCCTTCTTTTTCAAGACCTCTGCAATCCGCCCTGGCATGCTGTCAAAAAACTTCTGGGCCACATCCAGACTGATGGCAGCCCATTCTTGCATAATCAATGCTTGGAGTTTGTTAGAATTTGTGGGGTTTTGTTTGTCCACCCGCCTCTTGAGGATTGACCATAAATTCTCAATGGGATTAAGGTCTGGGGAGTTTCCTGGCCCAAAATATCGATGTTTTGTTCCCCGAGCCACTTAGTTATCACTTTGGCCTTATGGCAAGGTACTCCATCATGCTGGAAAGGCATTGTTCGTCACCAAACTGTTCCTGGATGGATCGAAGAAGTTGCTCTCGGAGGGTGTGTTGGTACCATTCTTTATTCATGGCTGTGTTCTTAGGCAAAATTGTGAGTGAGCCCTGAGAAGCAACCCCACACATGAATGGTCTCAGGATGCTTTACTGTTGGCATGACACAGGACTGATGGTAGCGCTCACCTTGTCTTCTCCGGACAAGCTTTTTTCCGGATGCCCCAAACAATCAGAAAGGGGATTCATCAAAGAAAATGACTTTACCCCAGTCCTCAGCAGTCCAATTCCTGTACCTTTTGCAGAATATCAGTGTGTCCCTATTTTTTTTTCCTGGAGAAAAGTATCTTTGTTGCTGCCCTTCTTGACACCAGGCCTTCCTCCAAAAGTCTTCTCCTCACTGTGTGTGCAGATGCACTCACACCTGCCTGCTGCCATTCCTGAGCAAGCTCTGTACTGGTGGTGTCCCGATCCCGCAGCTGAATCAACTTTAGGAGACAGTCCTGGCACTTGCTGGACTTTCTTGAAGCCTTCTTCACAACAATTGAACCGCTCTCCTTGAAGTTCTTGATGATCCGATAAATGGTTGATTTAGGTGCAATCTTACTGGCAGCAATATCCTTGCCTGTGAAGCCCGTTTTGTGAAAAGCAATAATGACGGCACGTGTTTCCTTGCAGGTAACCATGATTGACAGAGGAAGAACAATGATTCCAAGCACCACCCTCCTTTTGAAGCTTCCAGTCTGTTATACGAACTCAATCAGCATGACAGTGTGATCTCCAGCCTTGTCCTCGTCAACACTCACACCTGTGTTAACGAGAGAATCACTGACATGATGTCAACTGGTCCTTTGTGGCAGGGCTGAAATTCAGTGGAATTGTGTTTTGGGGACTCAGTTCATTTGCATGGCAAAGAGGGACTTTACAATTAATTGCAATTCATCTGATCACTCTTCATAACATTCTGGAGTATATGCACATTTCCACCATACAAACTGAGGCAGCAGACTTTGAAAATTAATATTCGTGTCATTCTCAAAACGTTTGTCCACGACTGCACATGTACAGGATAGTTACTTTTTAAAAATGTATTTTGGGGGGGGGTCAGCTTTAATATTACAGATAGATTGTAGATTCCATCAATGTAATTGTCTGCATCATTTCCAATTCTCCATATTTTTTTTTTAAACAGTATATATAAATATATTTTCCTTTATTATTATTCCCTAACCCTACCACCCTCTAACCCTAACTGTACAGTATCTTAATGGAGTGTTCATATTTTCACCATAGCGTTCTGCAATGGTTGCTGGTAACCCGTTGGTCGATAGTACGTCCTCTTTGTCCAGTCCGTGTGCACGTCCCCAAAGAAGAGCTCCTGAACCAGACCTCCATGGGGCTTATGCTGGGTCTCCACTCTCACCAAGCCCAGTTCCATCATCGAGAACCCCAGGGCACCCAGACAGGCCCTCCCTGCCTGGGCGTTATACAGCTCATACAGGTGCCCGGGCACCATGCCGCCCAGGGTGAGGCCCACACACACAGAGGGTAGACGGGCGGCCGGCCTGTGCATGGCGCCTTGGCTGTGGATGACGATGCCCACTTTGTGAAGGTGGTGCTCTGTCTCGGTGGCACCCCGGGTGATCCAGGACGCCTGGCGTAGACGGAGCTTGCCCCGTACCACCAGAGAGTAGGTGGGCTCCTCGCACCCACTGTCAGTGTAATAGTGCTGCAGTGCCTTGAACAGGTGGCTCGGGTAGAAGGTGTAGGACCGGGTCAGAAACTCAGGACCAGGCCGAACTTCACATCTACACAGGATGAAGAGATTGAAATAAAATTATTGAATGAAACGATGGATGCACTGTATGGGTGAATAAAATGATGGCTGGGTGGATGGATGAATGAATGAATTACCAAAATGATGGATGAATGAATGACTAAAAATATAGATGGATGAATGAATTACTAAAATGATAGATGGATGGATACATGATTGATATATCAATTCACTATATGGAATTTTTGCACAAACAATGATGTCTGAATCACCTGGGAGGACACCAAGACCGAGCAGCACCTTCACAAATCCAAAGAAAGCCTATAGAAGAGCTTCCCTATTTATCATTACATTTGGTTAACCAGGACATGTTACATGACTTGAAGCCAGTGTTGGGGAGTAGTGAACTACATGTAGTTCAACTAGTAATTAAACATTTTGCAGTAGCTTGGTGGTACTTGAACTAAATTCAACTCTAGATAGTGGTTTCAGTAGTTAATTACTGTTTTACCATGTAGTGGTTTAGATAACTACTGGAACTACACATTACTGTTTTACTATGTAGCGGTGTAGCTAACTACTGGAACTACACGCTACTATTTTACCATGTAGTGGTGTAGCTAATTACTGGAACTACACATGACTTTTTTTGCAAAAAGAAGAGAAAATATGGGTGACGTAGGAAAGAATTTCCTTTCTTTTTCAGCATCAGACCCACCTAATTCTCACTTGAAACAAATGTTTTGTATTTAATATGCCTAATTACACCTTCTGTTAATAACATCTGTCTCCAGAGTGATGTGTTCTTGCAATTTGTAGTCTATTTGTAGTCTATTCCACAGATTCTCGATTGGATTCAGGTCTGGACTTTGACTTGGCCATTCTAACACCTGGATATGTTTATTTTTGAACCATTCCATTGTAGATTTTGCTTTATGTTTTGGATCATTGTCTTGTTGGAAGACAAATCTCCGTCCCAGGCTCAGGTCTTTTGAAGACTCCATCAGGTTTTCTTCCAGAATGGTCCTGTATTTGGCTCCATCCATCTTCCCATCAATTTTAACCATCTTCCCTGTACCTGCTGAAGAAAAGCAGGCCCAAACCATGATGCTGCCACCTCCATGTTTGACAGTGGGGATGGTGTATTCAGGGTGATGAGCTGTGTTGCTTTTACGCCAAACATAACGTTTTGCATTGTTGCCAAAAAGTTCAATTTTGGTTTCATCTGACCAGAGCACCTTCTTCCACATGTTTTGTGTGTCTCCCAGGTGGCTTGTGGCAAACTTTAAACAACACTTTTTATGGATATCTTTAAGAAATGGCTTTCTTCTTGTCACTCTTCCATAAAGGCCAGATTTGTGCAATATACGACTGATTGTTGTCCTATGGACAGAGTCTCCCACCTCAGCTGTAGATCTCTGCAGTTCATCCAAAGTGATCATGGGCCTCTTGGCTGCATCTCTGATCAGTCTTCTCCTTGTATGAGCTGAAAGTTTAGAGGGACGGCCAGGTCTTGGTAGATTTGCAGTGGTCTGATACTCCTTCCATTTCAATATTATCGCTTGCACAGTGCTCCTTGGGATGTTTAAAGCTTGGGAAATGTTTTTGTATCCAAATCCGGCTTTAAACTTCTTCACAACAGTATCTCGGACCTGCCTGGTGTGTTCCTTGTTCTTCATGATGCTCTCTGCGCTTTTAATGGACCTCTGAGACTATCACAGTGCAGGTGCATTTATACGGAGACTTGATTGCACACAGGTGGATTGTATTTATCATCATTAGTCATTTAGGTCAACATCGGATCATTCAGAGATCCTCACTGAACTTCTGGAGAGAATTTGCTGCACTGAAAGTAAAGGGGCTGAATAATTTTGCACGCCCAATTTTTCAGTTTTTGATTTGTTAAAAAAGTTTGAAATATCCAATAAATGTCATTCCACTTCATGATTGTGTACCACTTGTTGTTGATTCTTCACAAAAAAATACAGTTTTATATCTTTATGTTAGAAGCCTGAAATGTGGCAAAAGGTCGCAAAGTTCAAGGGGGCCGAATACTTTCGCAAGGCACTGTATCATCCCATAGTCGGGATCATGAGATAAATAAGTTGTGATCTCGACATAAAGCAAGTCTATGACAAGTCTAAATCTATGACATTTCTGATTTAGATATGATAATGTATCACCAAGTAGTTTGGATGTAGTGAACTACTTTTTAAAAGTAACTTTAGTTAAGTAGATTATATTTTTCTTAAGGGTAGCTTAAAGTTTAGCTTAACTTCTTCCAGTGTGAAGGAATTGGTAGCTTGATAAACTATATTTTCAGAGTAGCTTCCTCAACACTGTCTGAACCTGATATTTTAGAAAAAAGTTAATATTCAGAGCATTTCTTTGAACAATGCAGAGAACTTGCCTTGTTGACACCCAGTTGCCCTCCAGTTTTGGGGGAATGTCGGCTGTGATTCTGACGCAATCCTGCAAGTGGCGATACTGACACTGTGGCTCCCATTCCAGGCTGGTTGTATGGTTGGAGGAAAATCCCAAGGGGGCTGTGGGTACCTCCCATAGCTTGCTCCCTGACACAAGCACAGCTAGAACCAAGAAAACAAGAACACTCCCGGTTATCACTACTTCAATAATTCAGATCTCAAACATAACATCAACGATCCACCGAGTACTGTTCATTACACGAAACAGACACACAAAATGATATGCTTGGAAGATGATCATCAACCTCATCCATCACAAATCGGGGTTACACACAGAACAATTAATAGCCAATGGAAATGATTCACTCCCTGAGTTTTTCAGGTCAGGGCCGGACTGGCCATCTGGCATTTAGTGCAAATGCCAGATTGTCTGGTACATGTTCAGCCCATTGGGCCCATCTAACTTGGCTTATAAAGTAGGCCAATAGGAAAACACAGTCGGTGTGTTGGAAATGCCAATTTCTGGTTCTTGTCCGCCCCTGTTTCAGCTGCGAACACGATTCGGGTTGACTGGAAGCAGTTTAAGGATTCACATTTCTGTAATTTTCCATGTAATGATTTGTGATGTGCTCCATTATAGGCCATATATTGATTTGAATCAGACCCTGGCCACATGCACCAAGAGGATAGCTTCTAGGGTTAGCTTGTCACCTCAATCAGACAACAGCTGGCCTCTAACTCCAACTTACACACACACACACACACACACACACACACACACACACACACACACACACACACACACACACACACACACACACACACACACACACACACACACACACACACACACACACACATATCCCCCAAACTACAAGATGTTTTTGTGTGTGTGTGTGTGTGTGTGTGTGTGTGTGTGTGTGTGTGTGTGTGTGTGTGTGTGTGTGTGTGTGTGTGTGTGTGTGTGTGTGTGTGTGATAAAGAACTACATCCAATGGCTGCAACTAAGGAGATTAAATTACTTTCCCAATGTTGATATAATCGTAGCTCGACCGAGAACAGCAAACACAAACATTAGCATGGTGCATTGATTCATACCAAAAGCTATACATTTTTCTCTAATTTATCAGCATAAGGGATCTGACGCATGCACATATGCAATCTCTATCTTTCTGTTGACTGCTACTGTATACACACATATTGTTATGTACTTGTTTATGTGTATAGACTGGCTTTTGATGGGGCAAGGCCCACATCCATTTAATTTCAGCAGAGACCAAGACAACCGTGCCCTAGTAGATTTTTGATTGAACCCAAATGCCTCGAGTGTGAGGAGATGGACCGGGATCCAGCAGGAGGATGGCTATTTGATAGAGAGACACTATGGCTCTGGTTTCAATCTCCCCAGTTAAATGTTGAAACAGCAAGGGGACGAGTCTCCACAGACACCCATTTGTTCTCCCTCCCTTACCCACCCTGCTCTCCCTTACCCACCCTGCTTTCCCTTACCCACCCTGTTCTCCCTCACCCACCCTGCTCTCCCTCACCCCCCTGCTCTCCCTCACCCACCCTGTTCTCCCTCACCCACCCTGCTCTCCCTCACCCCCCTGCTCTCCCTCACCTACCCTGTTCTCCCTCACCCACCCTGTTCTCCCTCACCCACCCTGCTCTCCCTCACCCCCTCTGCTCTCCCTCACCCACCCTCCTCTCCATCACCCACCCTGCTCTCCATCACCCACCCTGCTCTCCCTCACCCCCTGCTCTCCCTCACCCACCCTGCTCTCCCTCACCCACCTGCTCTACATCACCCACCCTGCTCTCCATCACCCACCCTGTTCTCCCTCACCCCCCTGCTCTCCCTCACCCACCCTGCTCTCCCTCACCCCCTCCTCTCCCTCACCCACCCTGCTCTCGATCACCCACCCTGCTCTCCCTCACCCACCCTGCTCTCCCTCACCCCCTGCTCTCCCTCAACCACCCTGCTCTCCCTCACCCACCCTGCTCTCCCTCACTCACCCTGCTCTCCCTCACCCCCTGCTCTCCCTCAACCACCCTGCTCTCCCTCACCCACCCTGCTCTCCCTCACCCCCTGCTCTCCCTCACCCACCCTGCTCTCCCTCCCCCACCCTGCTCTCCCTCCCCCACCCTGCTCTCCCTCCCCCACCCTGCTCTTCCTCACCCACCCTGCTCTCCCTCTCTTTCTTCTTCTATGTCTCCTTTTGACTGTGTTTTTATTTCCGTTGCTTAGACCTTCTCTCTCTTTCGCTCTGTCTCTCTGTCTCTCTGTCTCTCTTTCTCTCTTTCTATCTTTCTTTCTATCTCTCTCTCTCTCTCTCTCTCTCTCTCTCTCTCTCTCTCTCTCTCTCTCTCTCTCTCTCGCTCGCTCTCTCGCTCTCGGTCTCTGTCTTTCTCTCTCTCTCTTTATCTCTTTCTCTGTCTCCCTCTCTCTCTGTCTCCCTCTCTCTGTCTTTACCTCTTTCTCTGTCCCTGTGTTGTGTCTGTTCTCCCTCCATTACAAAGCACATACAGATTTTAATCAGATCCTGGCCACATGCACCTAGGCGATAGCTTCTAGGGACTTCAATCAGTCAGTCTCTGTGTCTTCAATCAGTCAGTCTCTGTCTTCAATCAGCCTGTCTCTTAGTCTGTCCAGCTTTACGGATGTTATCTGGGTCGGCTCCGGGAAGCTCGTCCCCCGTCCCATGTTTGTCTCTTATACAGCTCACTTTGCTCCCCGACCTGCTGTTTGCGAGGGGACGTCACCAGTTGAGGTTGAAGTGGGAGTTGGTTGTGGAAGTGTCAATGTGAAGGCTCTGGCTCGAAAGCATCTGGTTAAATTACATTGCCCTCATGTATAGCTCATCAAGGGTTTAGGGGGACGAGGAGAGAGGGCCGCCCGAGTCGCCCCAAGGCATCCTACTAGATTTAAAGTCAGCCTGGGGATGTTTGTTCTTTAGATGTTGGAATGGTTTCTGCGTGCCGTTGCAGCTGCCTTATAAGCACTGTCTGACACTCACTCAGATACTCTCTCTACTCAGCACCATGTTCTGTTTGGGTGGTTTGTGGAGGCACTACCCAGATTTGTCTAGAGGCACTTTTTAAAATTGAGATTAAAGTAAATTTGTTAATATACTAAATAATTGTCCAAACCAGAAAAACATGTTTGCAATTTTCCCAAAGATGTATTTATTTATTCTCTGTGTCTCTGTTATTGGTTAAGCGTCACCGTCAAACTGACGCATTTTGTTCCCGAGAGAGGGATTTGCTGAAATACGAATCATGATTAATTCATTTGTTCCTCTTTGGTCATTTGACAGGTCTGTTTCTCATTAGTAGAGAAAATGTGAAATGCCAAACAGTTACTCACCAAACTCCAATGAATGCACAAGCCTTATGTGATATGACTATGAAGAGTCTTTTAGGGTGCGATATTTGGGCCGTTTTGCCAGAGTTTTCTATGGAGTTGTCATTCCGTTTCTCTCCTTCCATGGATCTCAGGCCAATGGGACATATGGTTGCAGTTAACAAAAGAGTATCATAGCTTGACTTTAGACTTATTGTTACAAGGCAACCTAGTAGTTTTGCGTAATCTATTGTTAGAGTAATTCTATAATTACCACTGATTATTCACCTGTGGCCATTTTGTTATTCAATCAGCAACCCTACCACCTGGTTTGCTATGAAGGAATGGGGACAAATGTAACCACTTTTAATTTGGAGCTCTGGATGCAAGGACTGATAGTCCATGAGATGAACATTAAAGTAATAAACATGTTTTGAAACTATACATCGTTTGTTCACAACATACTTTGGGTTATGATCTGAGACTATTGGACTTCTAATGTCATGAGGTATGTAGAACTTATATTCCTTAGGAATTTATGGCTATATAAAATTAACTTATAAGTCCCAAAAAATAGATGTACCAATCCCAGATTTTCCCTTTAGTTGAAACAGCTGTACATAATGCAGATTGTACCTTAAAGGGCCAATCTGCAATTGCTACATTCATTATTATACTTTTAAATGTATGATATACCCATTGATTCTTGAAGAATACAACTTATAGATGCCTCATTAGTGTAGTTCAACTGTCGTACCCCATCATCACCCAAAATACAAGCTTGTTTTACTCCTTTGTGCGTAAACATTGTAATTGTAAACAAACCATGCATAGCCACAAAACATGGTTAAAACTATAATTTAGATTCAGGATGTTCACTCTTTGTATCCAAAGCTCTGAGGTCCATGAATTTGAGAATGGTTACATTTCTGCAGCCTCATCCAATTGCTGTAATTTCTGGCTGACCACCAGAGTAAGGTCGCTCAGACGTTGCATGCATCAACCAATGGTTGCATGCCACGTCATTGACTGTGTCATCGACTGACAGATTGCTATAACATATGCTGTGGTTAGATGATACTTAAAGCTGCAATATGTCACTTTTTTTGGGGTGAACCAACCAAATTCACATAGAAATGTGAGTTATAGATCAGTCATTCTCATTGAAAGCAAGTCTAAGAGTTCTATGCTTCCGGGTTCTTAAGTTTCATTTTTGCATCTTTTACTTTTGGTTTTGTACACCAGCTTCAAACAGAGGAAAATACAAAATGTGTAGTTATGGAAAATATATTTCACAGCGGTTCAGATGGTACAGAGATTCTCTACACTATGACTGCCTGTTTTGTCACGTAAACTGAAATTAGACAAACTATTAGAATTTTAGCAACCAGGAAATATGGTGGAGAGATTTCTGCACATTCCACCTTTAAAATACCTATCTGGGCATTGTAAGATCTGGCATGCGTCAGCAACACCTGGGAAGAGGGACCAAAGACTTGTCTACAAAATACTTGTACACAGTCCTGTCTGTAACCTATGGAGGGTGCCACTGTACTGCCGCTAAGCCTCTGCTCATCAATGGCCTCACCTGCAGTGTGACCCGTATGTGGTCATAGTTAGACCCACCAGGGGGCAGTGCAGTGAATCGTGTGTGGTCTAACCCCCAGGATGCATCCCAAATGACATCCTATTCCCTTTATTTGAACAGGGCTCATTAGTCAAAAGTAGTGCAGTTTAAAAGGAAGAGGGCTCAATTTGGGACACCGGCCCGGCCCCACCACTGCCATCCGGACAGACATGTATGTCTGAACCCTGGCCAAAGTCATCTACCTGCCTGGATATTCCATCGCAGGATCATTCACACACACACACCGCAGACATTGATTTATAGAAGGGATGCCATTTATGATGGACCTCCGGGCTCCTATTTGTTTGTTTGTGTTTGTGATTAGGGTTTGGCAGCTCGCGCTCCTCCACCTCATGTCTCCTTCACTGCTGGAGGAAAAGAGCCTCTCCATATCTCCTTTAAATCAAATCAAATTGTATTCGGCGCATACTTAGTAAACAACAGGTGTGGCCTAATAGTGAAATGCTTACACCATATTCCTTCCCAACAATGCAGAGAGAAAGACTATAGATAAATAATGGAAAAGTAAAACACGTAATATTAAAAGTATAATTTCCACTGAGCAAAAATCATTTTTTGTGTACCTCTCTATTTGGAACTGTCCAATGCAATGCACACACAAGGATCCAGGCAGTCAGTAAGCCAACCAGTCAGTCAGCTAATCAGCCAGTCAGTCCGCCAATCAGCCAGCCAGCCAGTCAGCTAATCAGCCAGTCAGCCAGTCAGTCAGTCAGCTAATCAGCCAGCCAGCCAGTCAGCTAATCAGCCAGTCAGCCAGTCAGTCAGCTAATCAGCCAGCCAGTCAGCCAGTCAGCTAATCAACCAGCCAGTCAGCTAATCAGCCAGCCAGTCAGTCAGCTAATCAGCCAGCCAGTCATTTAGTCAGCTAATCAGCCAGCCAGTCAGTCAGTCAGCTAATCAGCCAGCCAGTCAGCTAATCAGCCAGCCAACCAGTCAGTCAATCAATCATTAAGCCTGCCAGACCGTCAGACTCGACTGCGTCCCAGAGCCTGTGGCTACTGTTCTGTAGTTTGCCTCTCTCTCTTCTTCTCTCTCTTCTTCTCTCACTGCTCCAATGCTTGATGACAAAACCCTGAATGACTCCATACACTGCTACATGGCTATTGTGTGGAGCGAACACATGCCATGCCCATCTCCTCCTGGTTAGCTCTCCCTTGATGAAAAAGCCATGTTTATGCCTCATGTCTTTTGGATGGATTTCAGATTCTTTCTTTTTTTCTCTCTTGCTTTCGTGGTTTCTTTTCATTTTTAGTGTGTGTCCAGGCCTGATGAGGTGCAGTTGGTCAGAAGGAGAAGAAGGAAAGCTTCTTCATCTGGTGTAATGAGCCTCCCAGTTTCCTGATTACTGGGAGGAGTGTGTGTGTGTGTGTGTGTGTGTGTGTGTGTGTGTGTGTGTGTGTGTGTGTGTGTGTGTGTGTAACATCATTTAAAAAAAATAATTAAATATACTTTTAGATAAAGGACAATGGATAGGAGATATATAATTGGATGTGAGATATATAAAAAATAATGTATTTCAAAATAAATAATATTTAATACATTTTAAATACATTCCAACATATCTTACGGAATGGAATGCATTTCGAACGTATATATACCACAATATACAGTACCAGTCGGAGGTTTGGACACCTACTCATTTAAGGGTTTTTCTTTATTTGTACTATTATATACACATTGTAGAATAATAGTGAAGACATGAAAACTATGGAATAACACATATGGAATCATGTAGTAACCAAAAAAGTGTTAAGCAAATCAAAGTATATTTTATATGTGAGATTCTTCAAAGTAGCCACCCTTTGCCTTGACAACAGCTTTTCACACTCTTGGCATTCTCTCAACCAGCTTCATGAGGTAGTCACTTGGAATGCATTTCAATTAGGTGTGCCTTGTTAAAAGTAAATTTGTGGAATCTTTCCTTCTTAATGCATTTGAGACAATTAGTTGTGTTGTGACAAGGTAGGGGTGGTATACAGAAGATAGCCCTATTTGGTAAAAGACCAAGTCCTTATTATGACAAGAACATCTCAAATAAGCACAGAGAAATGATAGTCCATCATTACTTTGAGACATGAAGGTCAGTCATTCTGTAAAATTTTAAGAACTGAAAATTTCTTCAAGTGCAGTCGCAAAAACCATCAAGCACTATGATGAAACTGTCTCTCATGAGGGCACACACACACACACACTCCACAGGACAAAAGACCCAGTGTTACCTCTGCTGCAGTAGATGTCAAACTTTTGACTGGCACTGTACAGTATGCTAAATGCATCTGAAAATGTATGTACACCCTGTTCACTTCTACAGACAGTGAGTCAGGTGGCTGTGGCTTGCTGTATAAAGCAGGCAGAGTTTGAGTTTATTTGTATTTTTACAGGGACAGTGCACATTAATCAACGTTTCAGTAAAAGTACCGGTTTTAGCCAATCTGCTAATTTTCAACCACAGTCCCTGGGCAGGTTATTAAAATCAATTACAATAACAATATAGACAATCATTGAGCAGTGAGCACATGCAGAGCAACATAGGACACGCAACACATAGCATGCAGACAGAGCAACATAGGACAACAACACATAGCATGCAGACAGAGCAACATAGGACAACAACACATAGCATGCAGACAGAGCAACATAGGACAACAACACATAGCATGCAGACAGAGAAACATAGGACAACAACACATAGCATGCAGACAGAGCAACATAGGACACGCAACACATAGCATGCAGACAGAGAAACATAGGACAACAACACATAGCATGCAGACAGAGAAACATAGGACAACAACACATAGCATGCAGACAGAGAAACATAGGACAACAACACATAGCATGCAGACAGAGAAACATAGGACAACAACACATAGCATGCAGACAGAGAAACATAGGACAACAACACATAGCATGCAGACAGAGAAACATAGGACAACAACACATAGCATGCAGACAGAGAAACATAGGACAACAACACATAGCATGCAGACAGAGCAACATAGGACACGCAACACATAGCATGCAGACAGAGAAACATAGGACAACAACACATAGCATGCAGACAGAGAAACATAGGACAACAACACATAGCATGCAGACAGAGAAACATAGGACAACAACACATAGCATGCAGACAGAGAAACATAGGACAACAACACATAGCATGCAGACAGAGAAACATAGGACAACAACACATAGCATGCAGACAGAGAAACATAGGACAACAACACATAGCATGCAGACAGAGAAACATAGGACAACAACACATAGCATGCAGACAGAGAAACATAGGACACGCAACACATAGCATGCAGACAGAGAAACATAGGACAACAACACATAGCATGCAAAGTGTTTCCACACAAGCTACAGACAACATATGACATGGAAAGAGACAACACACAGCTAGGGATTATGTTCACAAGTCTGATTGGCCTTTGTCCATGTCTTCATGTTTTTTTGTGAAGGTGTGATAGGTGGTGCAGTTGTGTGTGTCTAATGTATGGCAGTGTGTTCCAGACATGGCACACTCTCACAGAGAATCAGATTGACTAAAGGTGCTTTTCCTTAAGGGAACTATACAGTCACATCTCATGGAAGACCTTGTGGATCTGCTGCCATACAGTATGTTTGGATTTTCTGTTTAACAAAAGTACTGAGTGGAGGGGGAGCCAGGCCATTTAGAATTTTGAATCTTGCACAAGATTTTTCTATCTCAGGAGCTCATGTTTTCTGACGATGTAACAGTAATGATGGCTATTGGGCTTCCTATCAAGCACTTTGCGAGCCTGCTTGTAGACAGACTGAATGTTTTTTTTCATGTTGTACAGCAAGCTTAGGCCCAACTAGTCAAGCAGTATGTTAAGTGGTGGAGTACCATAGATTTGAAGTACAGTTTTGCTACCTCTATAGTCAAAGAATTTCGTATGAATCAGAAATGAGTTAGGTTGAAGCATTAGCTAGGTTGAAGCATTAGCTAGGTTGAAGCATTAGCTAGGTTGAAATATTAGTTAGGTTGAAGCATTAGCTAGGTTGAAGCATTAGCTAGGTTGAAGCATTGAAGCATTCAGTTGCTGTTCAATTAAACATTAGAATGGACAAAACAAGTGACCTAAGCGATTTTGAGCATGGTATACTGATGGCAGAGTCAGGATTTGCCCTGAGCCTGGTGTTAACGGTACAGGCTTCTGGCAGCGGTGTAATGGTGTGGGAAATGTTTACCCGGCACACATTAGGTCACTTGATACCAAGTGAGCAACGTTTCCATGCCCCCCGAAAATTCTGTCTGTTCTGGAGGCAAAGGGGTGTCCGGCCCGGTAGTAGACGGATGTACCTTATAAACTAACCACTGAGTAGAAAACAATTATGGGATGCATGCTTCGGTGTGTGTGGGCGTCCGTCACGTGAGTGGTACAGTGCAGATACAATCTGTCCTGCAGGTTGAGTTGGCTCCGGTCCCATCAAGCACAGCTGCTTTTTCAGAGACTGTGCTGTGTTGGCTTCCACAGCAAGGATCGGGGATATGGAGTGCTTTCAGAAAGTATTCATACCCCTTGGCTTATTCCACATTGTGTTGTGTTACAGCCTGAATTCAAAATGTAGATTTATAGAATTATTTTCTCACCCATCTACACACAATACCCGATAATGGCAAAGTGAAAACATGTTTGTAGATTTTTCATTTACAAAAAGTATCCACACCCCTTTGCTATGACACTCCAAATTGAGCTCAGTTAAAATGTTACAGTGGGGCAAAAAAGTATTTAGTCAGCCACCAATTGTGCAAGTTCTCCCACTTAAAAAGATGAGAGAGGCCTGTAATTTTCATCATAGGTACACACAAATCTCATTGTAGGATTTTTTATGAATTTATTTGCAAATTATGGTGGAAAATAAGTATTTGGTCAACAACAAAAGTTTATCTCAATACTTTGTTATATACCCTTTGTTGGCAATGACAGAGGTCAAACGTTTTCTGTAAGTCTTCACAAGGTTTTCACACACTGTCGCTGGTATTTTGGCCCATTCCTCCATGCAGATCTCCTCTAGAGCAGTGATGTTTTGGGGCTGTTGCTGGGCAACACAGACTTTCAACTCCCTCCAAAGATTTTCTATGGGGTTGAGATCTGGAGACTGGCTAGGCCACTCCAGGACCTTGAAATGCTTCTTACCAAGCCACTCCTTCATTGCCCGGGCGGTGTGTTTGGGATCATTGTAATGCTGAAAGACCCAGCCACGTTTCATCTTCAATGCCCTTGCTGATGAAAGGTGGTTTTCCCTCAAAATCTCATGATACATGGCCCCATTCATTCTTTCCTTTACACGGATCAGTCGTCCGGGTCCCTTTGCAGAAAAACAGCCCCAAAGCATGATGTTTCCACCTCCATGCTTCACAGTAGGTATGGTGTTCTTTGGATGCAACTCAGCATTCTTTGTCCTCCAAACATGGCGAGTTTTACCAAAAAGTTCTATTTTGGTTTCATCTGACCATATGACATTCTCCCAATCTTCTTCTGGATCATCCAAATGCTCTCTAGCAAACTTCAGACGGGTCTGGACATGTACTGGCTTAAGCAGGGGGACACATCTGGCACTGCAGGATTTGAGTCCCTGGCGGCGTAGTGTATTACTGATGGTAGGCTTTGTTGCTTTGGTCCCAGCTCTCTGCAGGTCATTCACTAGGTCCCTCTGTGTGGTTCTGGGATGTTTGCTCACCGTTCTTGTGATCATTTTGACCCCATGGGGTGAGATCTTGCGTGTTGCCCCAGATCGAGGGAGATTATCAGTGGTCTTGTATGTCTTCCATTTCCTAATAATTGCTCCCACAGTTGATTTCTTCAAACCAAGCTGCTTACCTATTGCAGATGTAGTCTTCCCAGCCTGGTGCAGGTCTACAATTTTGTTTCTGGTGTCCTTTGACAGCTCTTTGGTCTTGGCCATAGTGGAGTTTGGAGTGTGACTGTTTGAGGTTGTGGACAGGTGTATTTTATACTGATAATAAGTTCAAACAGGTGCCATTAATACAGGTAACGAGTGGAGGACAGAGGAGCCTCTTAAAGAAGAAGTTACAGGTCTGTGAGAGCCAGAAACCTTTCTTGTTTGTAGGTGACCAAATACTTATTTTCCACCATAATTTGCAAATAAATTCATTAAAAATCCTACAATGTGATTTTCTGGATTTTTTTCTCTCTCATTTTGTCTGTCATAGATGACGTGTACCTTTGATGAAAATTACAGGCCTCTCTCATCTTTTTAAGTGGGAGAACTTGCACAATTGGTTGCTGACTAAATACTTTTTCCCCCCACTGTAACTTAAAGCGGGTACAGCATCAGTGTTCACATTAAACGCGGGCTGGAAGTTGCACAGAATTTTCACAACGTTCAAGTTTAGCAGACCTGAAATTTGCTCCGTGCCCATTGTCAGGGAGGTGACCAAGAACCCAATGACCACTCTGACATAACTACAGAGTTCATTGGCTGAGATGGAAGAACCGGCCAGAAGGACAACAGTCTCTACAGCACTTCACCAATCTGCGCTTTATGGGAGAGTGGCCAGACGGAGGCCATTCCTAAGATAAAGGCAGATGACAGCAGAGTTTGCAAAAAGGCACATGAAAGACTCTGAGAGCATAAGACAAAAGGTTCTGTGGTCTGATGAGACAACAATTTAACTATTTTTCCTGAATCCAAAGAGCTACGTCTGGAGAATACCAGGCACAGCTCATCACCCATCTAACACAATCCCTACCGTGAAGCATGGTGGTGGCAGCATCATGCTATGGCGATGCTTTCAGCGGCAGGAACTGGGAGACTGGTAAGGATAGAGGGACCAATGAATGGAGCCAATTATAGGCAAATCCTTAATGAGAACCTGCTTCAGAGTGCAATCGACCTTAGACTGGGGCAAAGATTCACGTACCAACAGGACAATAATCCAAAGCAACGCTGGAATGGCTTCAGAACAAGAATGTGAAAGTCTTCGAGTGGCCCAGCCAAAGCCCAGACTTGAATCCCATTGAAAATCTGTGGAAATACTTCTAGATTGCTGTTCATCGCCACTCCCCATCTAACTTAAACTGGTACCAGGCTACCTTCAAACTAGTCTTGTGAGGCTTGTGGGCATCCTAGTGACATGTACGTGTTCGTGAGAAACTCACCTTTCCACAGAGGTGTCATCTTAGTGTGTAACCCAAACTGTTCAGACTCTACAGACAGAACTTGGCAGATCGGCTGTGCCAACTTCAGATGAGTTCCATGACAGTTGTGGGGTTTTTAGAGCAACATGGGGAACACCCTCGTTTCAGGAGAGTCTCATCTTTCCACAGAGGGGTCATAGGGTGCAGCAGGGTAGCCTAGTGGTTAGAGTGTTGGACTAGTAACCGGAAGGTTACGGTCCTAACCAAAACGTAGAAATAAAATATAAAACATTCATTACCTTTGACGAGCTTCTTTCTTGGCACTCCTAGATGTCCCATAAACATACATTTGGGTATTTTTTTTATTAAATCGGTCCATATATAACCTAGATATCGATCTATGATGACTGTGTGAACAACGAAAAAAATTGCGTTTTCTAAAGTAACGTCATTTTTTTTTAATTAAAAAAGTTGACGATAAACTTTCACAAAACACTTCGACATACTTTTGTAATGCAACTTTAGGTATTAGTACACGTTAATAAGCGATAAAATGGATCACGAGGCGATGTGTATTCTATTGGTGTCCGTCTGGAAATAATGTGAAGAAAAGGGCTGTCTCTTCTTCGTTTGACCAAGAAACAAATTGTAGGCAAATGACAAGACTGTTGACATCGTGTGGAAGCTGTAGGTATTGCAACCTCGACCTCATTTAATCTGGGTCATCTTTAACAATTGGTTGAAGAGGCGCATGGATATTTTTTTTCCATTTTCAGTGATCAGATTTTCCTGCACTTTTCGATGAAACGCACGTTCTGTTATAGTCACAGCCGTGATTGAACCAGTTTTAGAAACGTCTGAGTGTTTTCTATCCACACATACTAATCATATGCATATACTATATTCCTGGCATGAGTAGCAGCGCGCTGAAATGTTGCGCGATTTTTAACAAAAAGCTGCGAAAATTCGCAGCTTCCTTGACAGGTTTTAAATAAAGGTAAAATAAAAAATAAAAAATAAATAAATAATAGTACACCAAACCATTCTGACGCTACAGATGTTTTCGTGAGAAGACCGATTTACAGGATGTCTCATGGTCTTACAAACACCTTGAGAAGACCGATTTACAGGATGTCTAATCGTCTTATAAACACCGTGAGAAGACCGTTTTACAGGATGTCTCATGGTCTTACAAACACCGTGAGAAGACCGATTTACAGGATGTATCATGGTCTAACAGACATCGTGAGAAGACCGATTTACAGGATGTCTCATGGTCTTATAAACACAGTGAGAAGACCGATTTACAGGATGTCTCATGGTCTTACAAACACCGTGAGAAGACCGATTTACAGGATGTCTCATGGTCTTATAAACACCGCGAGAAGACCAATTTACAGGATGTCTCATGGTCTTACAAACACTATGAGAAGACCGATTTACAGGATGTCTCATGGTCTTACAAACACCGTGAGAAGACCGATTTACAGGATGTCTCATGGTCTTACAAACACTATGAGAAGACCGATTTACAGGATGTCTCATGGTCTTACAAACACTACGAGAAGACCAATTTACAGGATGTCTCATGGTCTTAAAAACACCGTGAGAAGACCAATTTACAGGATGTCTCATGGTCTTACAAACACTGTGAGAAGACCGATTTACAGGATGTATCATGGTCTTACAAACACCATGAGAAGACCGATTTACAGGATGTCTCATGGTCTTACAAACACTGCTCTAGCTCTGGTACCTTTCACCGCGGAAGCGCGACATTGTCAGATGCCGTGGATTGAGAAAGAAGCAGACCTTGCAAAAAACACATTTCGAGCTTAAACTGACGGATTTTGATGGAGATTTTTTTAGTTTACTAATGAGATTTCCACGTGGGCGTGGACATTGACTCTAGGGGGTTTTAGCAGAGCTTGAGAAAATCTTCAAGGAGGAATGGGAGAAAATCCCCAAATCCAGATGTGCAAAGCTGATACAGACATACCCAAGACGACTCAAAGCTGTAATCACCACCAAAGGAATACTTATGTAAATTAGATGTACCCCAACAACAGTTCTAACGACATGTTTTTACTTTGTCATTATGTGGTATTGTGTGTAGTTGGTTGAGAAAAAAAATCTGTTTAATCCATTTTGAATTCAGGCTGTAACACAACACAGTGTGGATTAAGTCAAGGGGTATGAATACTTATCCGAAGGCACTGTAATAGCAGCAACACTTTTAGAGAGAGAAGTATCTCTTGGGCCTCCTGAGCTGCACAGCGGTCTAAGGCACTGCATCGCAGGCTGTGTCACAACCGGCCGTGACCGGGTGTCCCATAAGGCGGCCCAGCATTATCCAGGTTAGCAGAAGGTTTGGCCGGGTGGGGGGGGCTTTACTTGGCTCATCACGCTCTAGCGACTCTAGCGCCTGCAAGCTGACAGCGGTCATCAGTTGAACAGTGTTTCCTCCGACACATTGGTGCGGCTGGCTTCAGGGTTAAGCGGGCAGGTGTTAAGGATCGCGGCTTGGTGGGTCATGTTTCGGGGGTGGCATGACTTGACCTTCGCCTCTCCCAAGCCCGTTGTGGAGTTGCAGCAATGAGACAAGATCGTCATCACGAAATTGGGGAGGAAAGAAAAGTATCTCACCACCATGTACTGAAGGTGAAAACATATCCTCAGGTCTCCTCATAGGCTTCCGAGTGGTGCAACGGTCTAAGGCACTGTATCTCAGTAGAAGAGGAGTCACTACAGTCCCTATAGTCCCTGTATCACATCAGGCCGTGATTGAGGGTCCCAA